>NC_056732.1:996833295-996970795 GCF_019279795.1 Protopterus annectens | reverse complement strand
AAGTCATAAGAACTTCCCCCAGTTCAAAAACTGTTTGTCAAATATTTATACCACTGCCTTTCAGACCTTCTGTAATGCCTCCCAAATATCACATTGTTCAGTTAGTGCTCTTGCAGCACTGCTACGCTCCCTCTTCATTTTCTGCCTGAATCTTCTGTTTCACAAATAATTTTCTCTTCTTATCTTTTATTTTCTTTTTTTTGGATGTGACCCCCTTCCCTGGACAAGAGACAAGTGTTCATAGTCACATTAGGGGCCATTAAGACCTCCACATGTGAACGAACATTTCCTTGTACCCAGGTGAAGGGCTGCCACCAATGCTGCTTGGTGGATGAATATCCACCCTGGACCATCCTTGTATTTTTCCTACTCAGTTGTGAGGTTGTGGCAGCTAGAGAAGCCCATCTTCCCTTTATCAGCACCAACAGGCACATGAGCCACTGTTTGAATTAGCATAATATTGCTCTTTATGTTTAATTTTTATAATTACATTGAAATATATTTGAAGTACTTCTAAACTGAGGAACATTATATAATTTCCATAATAAATGTTTCAGGTGTTGGATATGCATGTATTTACTTATTCCTGCTTTATTTGAGCACTTGTGCTTTGCTGTCATTATCATATCCTGCAGGCATAAAAAAAAGAAAAAACAAATCCATGCATAACTTACACCTAAACTATGTATTATAACTATAGTATACCCCTGGGATCTTGCCCATCATTATTTGGTTGTTTAATGATAATTGTAAAGACACCATGGCCTTCCTGTTATGTATAAGGTTACGCAAGAAGTACACAGTAGGACTGATAGATTTTTAGTGATAACACAGTGGTATGGCTAATATGCCTGAGCTTCACTAGTCTTCTCAACATGTAAATTGGCTCACATGATCTGATCCCTGACAGCTTTTAGAAGTGTGTCTCAAAAAATGAAATTTGCTATGTGCCATGGTGGAGGGAGGAAGAGGAACTATCCATTTTTATCAACAGTCATATTTCTTATTGCAACCCTTCTCTTAATAACTGACAAATGCATTACTTTAGAAGTGAAACATCAGATTCCTTGCCAAATAATCCCTGCAACACTTCAAGATGATTTGGTGGTCATCTCCATGCAGACAGGTGTTTCCTAGCATATTACCATCTGTAAATCCATTACAGAATTAGGCTCCTCATCTATATGAACTAGCCAGCACTACTACTGTTCAAATTATTTATGTTGGAATACTAATATCTTAATATGGCTTACACTGTGAACTCTGCAACAAACCTCCTCACATGAGATTTACACAACATCACCTTAATCGGTCAGTCTAGTAGGAAAACATGTATTTTTTCTTCTTTCTAGAACAATCTTGTCATTTAACCAACATAAGTTATCATCTGCATATATGGCTTCAAGCAGAGGTTAAATACACTTGTTTTTGAATTAATCATTGGCCTGTGTGAGGTCTACTATCAGGGTTATCTTGCATCTGTCTAAATAACAAGTCCACAGTTTCCACATTTGCAATTATTCCATCTATCTTATCCTATTCTCCTCTCTATGTACTCTGTCATGTATGCAACCCAGGCATTCGACTTGTAAAACATATTTCTTTACATGCTTGTCTTAACAATCCCTTCCCTTCCTTATATTTTGCCTCCCTGAGATAAAGGGTATTTATCAGACAGCTGGAAATAATATGAATTGTTAAGTCAGACTACTTTTGTATAGTATTATATTTTTAAATTTGGTATATCACACTAGTTTCTCCTTAGATTTCAATTTTATTAAATGATAGCCACATATATTTTAGTACTCTGGTTTATTCTTGAGTTTTGACCTCAGTTCTCAAATCTGCCATGAAAGAACAACCTATTATTAAAATGTAAATATGTAAACCATATGTTATATAAATGTTCTTCATTATATACATTTATAAGTAAATGCATAAAGACGATTTTATAACTTTCTTGTAAAATCTGTGGTTGAGTACATTATATGTCGCTAGTTTGGAGCAGTTGGTTGAAAGCTATAGTTCCTGTGGTATACGGTTTGATTCCCTCAGGCCTCATTTGTCTCCTGTGAGATGTTGATTGACTTTGTTAACCAGACATTCCTCCTAGAACATGTGTCCAATGGATCTACCAAGTTAACAAATAGGACTGTTATTATATTTTTAAAGTGTAGTTTGGCATAATCGTTAAGGTCTTTACCTCACAAACACAAGGTATAAGGTTTGATTTGTGGGAGGTTTGGCATAATGCTTTA
The DNA here is from genome assembly GCF_019279795.1 of Protopterus annectens. Classification (NCBI taxonomy): domain Eukaryota; kingdom Metazoa; phylum Chordata; order Ceratodontiformes; family Protopteridae; genus Protopterus; species Protopterus annectens. Next base: position 996,968,537 of record NC_056732.1, on the reverse strand, counting down.
ATTCTTTTCCTTATAAATACAAAGTACATGGTTTTATTCTAATTTAAGGTTATTAGCTAGGCTTAAAATGGCCCTTCAGGACAATTAATCTATGAACCTCTTAACACTCGCAAATGATAAAAGAAATTGCCTTATTTTTTTATGAAAAAATTCCAACTGTTTTCAGCATGCAGGACTGTGCACAAACATTAGTTCTTTATTCTGTTAATTGTTGTGTCACATGGACAGACTGGAAAAATGTTAATTTTTTCCTTGTAAATTAATGGTAAAATACATTTTCAGATTAGCAAAAGTTGGTTGCTGGACAATATATTGTACAAAAATGAAGGTGTCTGTCCTTGTCAAAAACTTGGAACAACTAGAAATGTAAGATTCTAGATTCCTACTGAATCACAAACATTCAGTTTAAAGTTACTTGGAATTTACATGTATTTGCGCCAGAACAGTTTTTCTCCATTGTTTGTTCTAGATGCACAATATTACATTTCTCTTTGCTTGATTAATACCTACTCCAAAGGCCTGTACTAACATTGCAGTTATGCTGTGGTTTCTGGCATGGATATAAAGGCACAATTTGCTTTTCATAGTAGACTTGGTAGACTAGAAATAAGTGTATGCATAATAAACAGTGCACCCGCATATTGTAAGTCTATCAAGAGTTTGTAGTCATTTATTATATTGTGCAGTGTATAACATACAGCACATAGTGTACGTGTGCAAAGAATATGACAACCACAAAACACTCTCACACAGTGTAGCAAACGGTGGGTCTCATGCTCAGATAAAGGTGATCAAAGTAGCACAGCAAGATGAATGTTGGAGACACAGGCAATGCTGGATGATCACTCTGTCCAGCTGTCTAGTATGAAAGCAGCAACATGTGCCTGACTCAACATAAAGAATTAGCAACCAGCTACTCACTAGTGTGGTTTTTGTGAATATATATATATATATATCTGGAGCATTTCTCCCCGGGCCTCCGCTGAAAACAGGCTCTGTGGAACCTAGTCGGACATTCCCGGTCAACAAATGTTAAATAAATAAATAAAAATAAAATATATATATATATATATATATATATATATATATATATATATATATATATATATATGCACAATGTATACAGAGAGTAGAAAACTGTCACATTGGAGTACGACCCTCCATTCATCATAAGGGTACTTATATACCTCTACAAGCAAACATCATCAAATCTAAGGTTGTTGCAAGTCAGACAAAAGTATAAATCTCTTCTTTTGCATCCTCTGCTAATAAATACTGTACCATTACACTAAATTTACTAAGCAATAGCATTTTTTAAAGTGGACAGTTAACCCACCTGTGATACAATCCTTTGATGTATTAATTTCAACAAACTGGAATTTAACCAAATGGTTATTCATAGGTTGGATTACTGTCCTACAGGACACATGCATGAAAGATAAAATATATTTAATGAAACATGGGTTGATAAGTTCATAGGTGGTTACTAGGCTATTGATCCAAGAGCCATTTTTATTTCGCCAAGCTTACCTCAAATTTGTCAAAATATTGCTGACATGCTTCAATACCTCAAGGAATTTTGTGTTTACAATATAGGCTTGTGCACATAAGTGTTCATATTCTGCCCTGTCCATTTGGGTTATATGTGCTAAACTAGGGTGTAAATGTGTGATTTCCCATCCACTGCTCCTAGATACATTTGAATAGGGTAAGGTATGATCTTTAGTTCAGTTCCAGAGAAGGTATAATCTTTGAGACACATACCTATCTCTCAAACATATCCTGTTTATGTTGCAGACAAGATTTAGGTCCATAGAACTGGTATTCCTGTTTTTTTGTTTTTTTTTTTTTTTTGTATGTGCAACAGATGCATCAGTGTAGGGTCAGAAGATGCTTTGCAGGCTAAGAATAAATCACCACGCAGCAGTCTGTTGGAGACTGAGTACAGGGAAATGGCTTTGAGATGGTCCTCACAGGACTTGTTTACTCTTTTGTTTGTAGGAAATGCTCAGATGTAACAAAGACATGGGTGAGCCCAGCTCTGTGGCATAAATGGATTAGCCCTGACTGAGTTCACAAAGAGGCTGGTAGGGTAGAAGATCTGGATAGGGGATGTGAGAATGTGTGGTGAATGAGGTGCTTCTGCTGGTTTGCACATACTGTTGAGAAGAAGTAGTGATGCCCCATCAGCAAACAGCTCCCATGCAAGTACAGCTTTACATGACAACTGGAGGACAGTGACTTTGTGCTCCCAAGCAATAAATGCAGTGTTGTAGGTATGTATGTCAGAGCACTCACACAATGCACACACTCATACATGCATTCAATGGAAGATCGGATGTTGCTTCCAACTATGATGTGGGTGTTCACATCAGCAACTAAATGGTTGAGGTTAGGGCTATAGAAACACCTCCATAGCTTGCAGAAGTGCATTGTGGTTCCTATCCTGGCAAACCAGGTAAAGAACTAGGTATGGTCTCCAGGGGACCCCATTTTAGATGGAGGCAGATCGTCTGGCAGTGGGATGAGGACACCCTTCCCTTCAACATGTGGCTGGAAGAATGGGGCACAGGTAGAGACACAAACCATCCTCATGGCTGTGCCTCAATGAAGGCTCCTCTAAAAGGCTCTTACCTCCACACTGGGGTATATGTATTTGTTTGTTTGTTGTTTTAGTATAGTTGATAGCCACATGGTCAGCTGGTTCTTGGATCATTTTCAGCAGCAACCTGGGCACAGTGGAATTTCATTAACATATATATGGGCATACCTAGTAATATGAAAGTCAGTAATCAAGTACAGGATACATATGTTTATTATACGTAGTTCCAAAAACAAATAATTACAGCATATAGAGCAGGGGTGTAGCCAGACATTTACATTTTGTACTCAGACCTAATATTGCTGCTGCCAGTACCCACTTGTCAGTGTAGAAATGTACTCAGCCCTCAAAATGCTACCCCAACATACATGGAAAAATGTACTTTCTTTTCAACTATTACAATTAACTGCCATATGAAGCTAGTTATAGAGACGTATTCCTTTGGCACAAGAATTGTTTGTGAACTGCTATACTGAGCATATTCATTTACACAGTTCTAAACAGTTTGTGCTTTTTTAATGTTGACATTAGCATGAACTGCTCAGAAAAAATGGACACATTTCAGTACAGTAAGTAAGCTTACCTATATCCTTGATATAGAGCACACATTATTCAGAAAAGAAATGCAATAAGTACAATAGGAATAATTATTCAATTAATGATTCATTTGGTGGTTATTGGAAACAGTATCTCTTGCATGTTCCTACTTCAGTGAGTAGGACACATATGTAATGCAAAATTTCATTTGTGAGTTACTATGCATTGTATATAATGCATTCTTCTGCCATGGTTACTAGTGATAAGGACCTTAAAACTTTAGTATATAATTATGCATGTTAATATTTTCACACTTTTGTACATATTTACAGTAGTTACATAAACAGAGATTTGAGTCTTTCACTCCTTGTGAGCTTTGTTGTTTAAAATGTGACCAATCAAACTGTCATTAACAATTTCTTATACTACTACCTATTATCAAAGCAGCTGCATCCACAGGACTGTTTGAAGTATTTCTTGAGCTGCAGCTTAAAGCTTGGATAGATTTTCTGTTCCCTCAATATACAGGGGCAATAGTTCCAGAAACTTTTTAAAATTAATAGCTTTAATGTAAGTTGGTTGTAATTATGCTGACATTGTATAAGAAAGATGTGACTTGAAATTTAGCCTGTGCTGAGGAGCAGTAGTCCTTGTGAAGTAATTTAAAGACAAAGTTAGAGTGGAGGAAGATGACTCTAGCTGTCAGAGAAAGCTGGTTTATTTCAGGAAGTACAGTGGTCCTCATCTTGTGGAGCCAGGTATAGCAATCTGGAGATCCTTTTACTGAGGGCTTGCAGTGTGTGGATATGTGAAGCCAGATATAGTAATCTGAAGATCCTTTTACTGAGGGTTTGCAGTGTGTGGATATGTGAAGCCAGGTATAGCAATCTGTAGATCCTGTTCCTGAAGGTTTGCAGGGTGGGGATATGTGAATCCAAAAACCACAAAAATCAGAAGTCACCAGGTGAGGTAAAAGGAAGACTTCTTTATTCCATAACACAGCATACGTTCTGGTACCTCGGCAATTCGCCTTCATGGAACAATTATCATCAAACTGCATCTTCCTTATGTATGTGTGAAAGTCAAAAATATGCATGGACTTAAAATTAAAGGCAAAAGATATTTTGCATTTGAAAAATTCGATTGTCAGTCATCAGGGATAGTGTACATTTTGGGATGCAATTGTAGTACACCGTTATGGTATATTGGGCAAACTTCGAGAAAGGTTAAAGTGCGCATCTTGGAACATTTAAGGGATATAAAAAGGGGAAATATGGATAGTCCAGTAGCCTCCCATTTTATTAATGCACATAATGTGAATGTGGATGTTTTTTTATTTAGTGTGTTGGCTAGACCCCATATATGTGCAGATAATTTCAAGAGTGCACTATGTAGATTAGAACACAACATGATCTTGGGATACCACACATTATACCCTAGGGGCATGAATTTGGAAAGTGGGTTTGTGTTATGAAATTCTGAATGTCTATTTTTCCAAAAATGTTTGAATGTTCAGTAATTTAAAAATAGGTAATATTTATGATATATTTAGTATATTTAATATTTTTCGCTACTTGTATTATTATTATGTTTAAATTTATGCTTTCAGTAGTAATAAATATTTAATTATATTTATATAAAAAAAATATTTGGAATGATAATTGTACATTTGATATTTGTATTTAATGATATTTCATGAATTGTATTATGATTAGTTAAATAATGTGAAGAGTTTAATGATTTAATTGCTTAATTGAGAAGCATTTAAATGGAAGATGCAGTTTGATGATAATTGTTCCATGAAGGCGAATTGCCGAGGTACCAGAACGTATGCTGTGTTATGGAATAAAGAAGTCTTCCTTTCACCTCACCTGGTGACTTCTGATTTTTGTGGTTTTTGGATTGTGTTTTTCTTGCGGTTTCATCTGTTTTTTTATGTGGATATGTGAAGCCAGGTATAGCAATCTGCAGATCCTGTTACTGAAGGTTTGCAGGATGTGGATATGTGAACCCAGGTATCTGCAGATCCTGTTACTGAAGGTTTGCAGGGTGTGGATATGTGAAGCCAGGTATAGCAATCTGCAGATCCTGTTACTGAAGGTTTGCAGGGTGTGGATATGTGAAGCCAGGTATAGCAATCTGCAGATCCTGTTACTGAAGGTTTGTAGGGTGTGGATATGTGAAGCCAAGTATAGCAATCTGCAGATCCTGTTACTGAAGGTTTACAGGGTGCGGATATATGAAGCCAGGTATAGCAATCTGCAGATCCTGTTACTGAAGGTTTGCAGGATGTGGATATGTGAAGCCAGGTATAGCATTCTGCAGATCCTGTTACTGAAGGTTTGCAGGGTGTGGATATCTGAAGCCAGGTATAGCAATCTGCAGATCCTGTTACTGAAGGTTTGCAGGGTGTGGATATGTGAAGCCAGGTATAGCAATCTGCAGATCCTGTTACTGAAGGTTTGCAGGGTGTGGATTTGTGAAGCCAGTTATAGCAATCTGCAGATCCTGTTACTGAAGGTTTGCAGGGTGTGGATATGTGAAGCCAGGTATAGCAATCTGCAGATCCTGTTACTGAAGGTTTGCAGGGTGTGGATATGTGAAGCCAGGTATAGCAATCTGCAGATCCTGTTACTGAAGGTTTGCAGGGTGTGGATATGTGAAGCCAGGTATAGCAATCTGCAGATCCTGTTACTGAAGGTTTGCAGGGTGTGGATATGTGAAGCCAGGTATAGCAATCTGCAGATCCTGTTACTGAAGGTTTGCAGGGTGTGGATATATGAAGCCAGGTATAGCAATCTGCAGATCCTGTTACTGAAGTTTTGCAGGGTGTGGATATGTGAAGCCAGGTATAGCAATCTGCAGATCCTGTTACTGAAGGTTTACAGGGTGCAGATATATGAAGCCAGGTATAGCAATCTGCAGATCCTGTTACTGAAGGTTTGCAGGATGTGGATATGTGAAGCCAGGTATAGCAATCTGCAGATCCTGTTACTGAAGGTTTGCAGGGTGTGGATATGTGAAGCCAGGTATAGCAATCTGCAGATCCTGTTACTGAATGTTTGCAGTTTGTGGATATGTGAAGCCAGGTATAGCAATCTGCAGATCCTGTTACTGAAGGTTTGCAGGGTGTGGATATGTGAAGCCAGGTATAGCAATCTACAGATCCTGTTACTGAAGGTTTGCAGGGTGTGGATATGTGAAGCCAGGTATAGCAATCTGCAGATCCTGTTACTGAAGGTTTGCAGGGTGTGGATATGTGAAGCCAGGTATAGCAATCTGCAGATCCTGTTACTGAAGGTTTGCAGGGTGTGGATATGTGAAGCCAGGTATAGCAATCTGCAGATCCTGTTACTGAAGGTTTGCAGTGTGTGGATATGTGAAGCCAGGTATAGCAATCTGCAGATCCTGTTACTGAAGGTTTGCAGGGTGTGGATATGTGAAGCCAGGTATAGCAATCTGCAGATCCTGTTACTGAAGGTTTGCAGTGTGTGGATATGTGAAGCCAGGTATAGCATTCTGCAGATCCTGTTACTAAAGGTTTGCAGTGTGTGGATATGTGAAGCCAGGTATAGCAATCTGCAGATCCTGTTACTGAAGGTTTGCAGGGTGTGGATGTTTTGGGAAAAGTGAAGTATGATAACTTCGAGAGCATTCTTTAATTTGTTGTTGTATTCAAATGTTTACTACAAGAGCATGGAGGTAGAGTAAAACATTTTAAGTGTATTTTGCATTGCTGATCTCTGCTTCAATATGCATGTTGAAGATTAGACAGGGTTTAAGAGTAAAACACAAATGTTTGAACTATGTGGCCTGGGACAGTAGGGAGTTGTCTGAACCTGTAAGGGAAATGGTCTCGTAGTTGCGTTCAAACATCATGACTGCAGTTTTAACAGTGGTTAAGAGTTAGAGATTTAGCCTAAAACCAGTTAAGGGGCAGATCTGTGCAAAATAATGTCTTCTGCATAAAGGTTAATGGTGGTAGGATCATTTGAGCTGTTATTGTCTTTTGTGTTTAAATGCAAAATTATAGGACCAATCAAAGGCCCATGATGTCTACCTAAGATAAATACTCCTTTGTCAGATGAAATGTTAACCTCACTTGAAGGGTCCAAGTTTTCAGTAGTATACAAACCACTTGATGACATCACTGTTGATTTTTTACCTTTGTAGTTTATTCAGGAACTTTATGTAATTTACTCTGTGAAAGCATTTGGTCAGGTCAATAAAAATACTCTCTCTTAAATGACCTTTTTCCATTACAAGAAATTTTTTTTGTAACTGTATAAATATCAGTGAATGTGTTGTGACTTAGAAATCATGCTAGGGATTTTTTAGCATGTCATACTTATCGATATGATTGAAGAGCTGATTATGTATTAACTTTTCAAATATGGTTGCTAAATGGCAAAGTAGTTAAATAAGATGGAAATCCTGTGGTAACTAGTTGTTGCGATCCTAAGGGATGGGAATTATTAGTGATTAATTAAAACAAGGAGGAACAAATTTAGTTGTTAGAGAGAAACTGAATATGTGACACAGAGGCAGCAAATGTGAGGAAGACAGAGTAAACACTGTTACAGATAGAGTTCAATTTATCATCTAGCTTTCCCATTAACTTTGGCATAGAATAGGGTGGGAGTTTGGGGTCTATATCTGGATATTGTAGGGAGAGGTAAGGTCTCCTCTGGTATAGAGCCATAGCTTGCTCATATTACTAGGAGGCATTTGCCATTTTGTGCCCATCAACTCTAAGATGAGGATCATAAATAAGTAAAGGCCTTTCCCTTCTTTAAATCATAGTCATCTGCTTGCTACAAAACTAAGAAATTGCTGTTACTTGCTACAGTTGCTATAGAAAATACATTGCTGACACTTATTTCTTTACCCTGGTGCTAGACTAGACCACATACAGAGTGCTGAAGTGCTTCTATAAATGTAATATCGGTATTCAGAAACTAAATGTTGGTACTGAAGAGTGAGCCCTCTGACATATTGCACACATGGCAGCTGCCCCTTCACCCCACCCTAGCTATGTCTCTGGTTTAGAGGGGATATTTTCACTAGAGAGACTTTTTTTTTTGGGGGGGGGGGTGTTGATTATTTTTTCAATAGGGCGTGACATGAGCTTTGCTGAGAGTTTCACAGGTGGAAGGGATCTTCAGTTGGAGGTATTATTAGAGTAGGCAATTCCTTTCAAAATGTTCCAGATCTTCTAAGTTTGAGTAAATAATGAGATTTTAGGTGGGATTTTTTAGCTGCCTTAGTGCTTTTTGGAGAGACACACATACACACACACACACACACACACACACACACACACACACACACACACACACACACACACACACACACACTGTCCCTATCAGATTTTTGAATAGTCTATTCAGTGAATGACTATTCATAGAACCCACTTAAGAGAAACGTCATTTTAGGGAAAGATTATTTCAGCAAATTTTCTCACATGGAAAAATTTAGTGGGCCAGTTACCAACCATAACAAACACTACACATTTTAAAACTCAGCAAAGTGAGGGTCTTCTCCCCGCCACACCCCTTACACCCTCTAACTAAATATATCACCTCCGAGATTGCACTACAGTGGTGAAAAAGGCAAATTTCTGATGACTGCCAACTACTTCCTTTCCCTGTGAAAACATTTGCTGAATTGATCATTCAGTGAAATGACGTTTTGCTTAAGTAGGTTCGACGAATATTCATTCACTGAAAAGGGTCTTTGATAATGTGATATATATATATCTATATATATATATATATATATATATATACATATAGATAGATATATATATATACATATAGATAGATATATGGGTTCACTACACATTACAGAAAACCCACCATACCGATGCCCATACACCCGAGACCAAATACCCGAAAGACTACAAGACCGACGGACCACAAGCGTGGAATTCAAAATCACGAACGTTTGAAACACATACAGTACACACATACACAAACACACAGCTTTGCCCCACAATCAAATGAATAAACGTACACTATATTTAAGCAGGGGGGCAAGCCCCCCTGCACCTCCCCATGTGGGGGGCTTCACCCCCCCATACCCCCTACTTTAATATTCTAAGTGTGAGATCGCAAAAACACACACACAAGACAAACTCACACCCACACATTACAGTCCCTCACACACACACACACACACACACACACACACACACACACACACACACACACCACAGTCACAGCACACACTAAAGCCCCTCACAAACACACTTACACACACATACGTACCTGAACCGCAACACCAGAAGTGCTAACTCAAAATCTCCGAACATCGGGATTATGAAATTGACGTTTCTGGTCTTGCGATCATCTGCTTTTTCAGTGTTCTGGTCTCGGGATTCCGAGTGTTGGAAATATGGGCTTCGGTCTTCCTTAGTGAACCCATACACACACACACATATATATATATATATATATATATATATATATATATATATATATATGTGTGTGTGTGTGTGTGTGTGTATATATATATATATATATATATATATATATATATATATATATATATATATATATATATATATATATGTGTGTGTGTGTGTGTATATATATATATATATATATATATATATATATATATATATATATATATATATATATATACATATATATATATATATATATATATGTACTTTCTTGAGGGAGTCAAATGCTTTTTAGAAGTTGTTTTCAGTTTCCTTCCATTTGTACTAAGCTCTATTTCTTTCATTTAATATTTGATTTTTGTCTCAGTGTCTCTCCAAAGACAGTACCAGTCTTAAACTTTTGTTTTAGTCATTGGACACTATAGTTTGGATATTCTAGCTTTCATGATGGACTTGAACATAAAGAGTGCAATAGTGGGACAATCTGACTGGTAGAATGCTGATCCAGCAATTTTTCCACCTTCATTTCTTTTTTTTTGCTTCAGAGAAATTAAGCATGTATATGCTTACAGAGTATACAGATGAGATTTTATGAGTTTTGAAGGACAGAATAGCTGGACTAAGAAGGCAGTCACTAAGAGTATTTGGAATGACTAATACTGAATTAAGTCTTTGGTAATCATTTAATGTAACAGAGAAGAATGATTGCTGTGACATATATGGAGGAATGGATGGGCTGAAGTCTGATTCGGCTGTGTGTGTGTGTGTGTGTGTGTGTGTGTGTGTGTGTGTGTGTGTGTGTGTGTGCGCGTGCATATGTTTGTATGTCCTGAAAAAAGATTGATGTCATATCCAGGATTACTTTTTCTGCACTATGCCCAATGAGTGCTGCTATAGTTTATAGCTTCCCAGGAACTTTGATTTGAGCTCTCAAAATTTAAAAAAATGAATGAACAATAACATTGTAAAAAAGATTAAAAAGAAAAAAGCAAATCAGAAATATGAGAGGAGTTCTTTATATTGTGTAGGGTGAACCTGTTGCACTTAAATCTATAAAATCATCAAACGACAAATGACTGAATAACTGCAGCATGAGTCCGTCACCTACTGTTTGCCACAGTATAATGCACATAAAGTGAGTGCCTGCCTGATGATTGCATTAATCTTCACTAGCCATTATTTCTGCAGTCATCAAGGGGCAGGTCTGTAAGTTTGGATCAGCAACAATGGTAAGATGAGGAATGTCTGCAAATGAAGTTGCTGTGTGGGTCGCGATATGCAAATGCCAACACATTATCGCAGTGGATGATAGTACTGGGCCATTCCAGGAAATTAATTTTCAATGAGTGTGATATATGGAACAGATAGAAATTAGACACTGGCCATTGCCCACCTCCATTAAAACTGGAGATTTCATAATGGGTAGTCTGGCTTGGTCCCACATAACTGTAGCTGTTTCAGTAATTCTGGTCTGTGAAGAGCTTAATTCGCATCCATTTGCACAAACCATGGTAGTTCTCACAGGTCACCAGAGAGCCCATGCATGTTACAGACAGCCTGTTGTCTGTACATTGCTTAATCATAATAATATTTGCTCCAAACCTTCCCTTTTAACAAGGAAGGCACCTGTGCATGTTGTTCACAATGGCAGTCTTGGTATCTTGCCATGGGGATGGTTATTCTGGTGAACTACTGCCATGAGGTGGTATTTCACTGCACAGAGAAACTGCTGACAGTATTTCAATCTAGTGTGTGTTCTTGTACTCAAATTCTGAAAACGAGGGGAACATCTTTGGAAAAGCAACACTGTATACAAATGTGAGTATTTACATTAATAATGTATTTACATACCCCAAAGGCCCCTCAGAGAAAAGACAGTATAGTATGATCTATAAATGATAACAAAAAAGTGTTAACAGAAGGCTGTCATTTACAACATGGTCTTTGTAAGGGTACTTCTACATGCATATAAAAATATTTTTGTTTGTTTTACATAAAATTTAAAAAATCTCAAAATTATGCATGAAATGCATAAAAGATGAAATAATGGTTTTATCTCTCGTTATGTGACGTTTCATTTAATGCCATGAATTTATTTTAAGTTGCATCTGGAAGATGAGATGGGGAAGTGAGAAAAGAGAGGTCCAAATTCATAATAATTTCACAGTATTCAAAATTAATGAGGGATAAGATAACTGATGAAAAGATACAATCTGTAAGCTTCAAATTAAAAAAGGTATGGTATGAGATGCAAAACAGAATAAAAAAGATTAAGAAAAGGGAGGTATTGGGAGAGTTCACTCTTTCTGACTCTGAAGTATTCTAACTTCAGTGGTAGGTAGTGGATGCAGAACAGCAGAGTTAACAGAAAAGGAAGAATAGTGAATGGAGAAGAAAAAATGCTAGCCGGAACAGAGCAGGTTGAGGAAGTATATGAAAGAGCTGTGCAGACTGACAATGATTATGCTCTCTGAAGGCTTGCAAATGTACAAATACGCTGCCTCTACATAAGGGAAATACCAAGTTCATGCCAGTAAGCTATGCGGATACTAGGACAGACTTGGAGAAAGAGAAAATAAAAAGAAGGCTTTGAGGGAAAACTAATAAGATTCCTAGTGGACAGCACTCTACAGCACAAAAACCAATATGTCTCAAATGTGTTAATGATGCTACATTATCCATGATTTTATCATCAGAAGCACACACCTTTTTTTTCCTTTTTGCTGAAAATTAGCTTAACATCCTAAAAAATCGACTTAGTACTGTAGTACACACGATCTTTATTGAAGTTTGCATTTTATGGCTGAACGCTTGTTTACCATAACTCACATTTTTTCTAATATTCAGTTCTTATAATATTGTCAACTTGCATTATTATTCTAGAGTCTATTTGAAGTTTCATATACATATACATAGATAGATAGATGCACAAAAATGTAATTTTGTTTGTTCATTCATTTAATCATTCTTTACTTACTTTTTGACTAAGTTAGTCCAATTAGGACAATATTCAGGAGAGACCCAAGTTGTATTTATACTTTCAAGGCAAAATCTGGCTAGTACACCAGGAACTTTTCCTTACTCTTACTAAGTGGGCATGATTCCAAATGATGCACCAAAATGGAGGAAGAAGGTTTTGTGTTGATTGAGAGAAATGTCATTAGCACTTGAGATTTCTAATACAAGTTCTTAAATGCAGGAAGGTAGTTTGGATGATGTGACATAGCTTAAGTTATTGAATTTAATAGGGCTATACACCAAAATGGAGGAGGAATATGTTCTGTTGATTGAGAGAAATGTCATTAGCAGTTGAGATTTCTGATATAATGCAGGAAGGTAGTTTGGATAATGTGATATAGCTTAAGTTACTGAATTTAAAAGGGCTGAAAGAAAGGTTGTTCTTGTCTTGTGATGATATAATGGAAAAATAAATGCCAAAAACAATAGAAAGTGCCATGGTGTAGAGAGAGAAAGAGAGACAGAAAGAAAGATAAATGCCTGACTGCAGTGGAACTGGCCAGGGAGGATGGGAGTGAGCAGCCACTGCCAGCTTGTCCATCCAGGGGGATGGGGTGACTGTGGTTCACAACACAGATGACATGTAGCGTGATCATTATGAGCTCAGGCAGTGGAATTATGTTCTGGCTGTGCTCAGTCTGCCATAGCACATTTGCACTAGTACCCAAGGAGAAACTTGCATACACAGACACACTTTCACTCAATATGTAGTGGTTGTAGGCACAAAGGAGCTGCTAATGAGGGAGAGGGGTTGCTGGCCCACTTCCTTCTACCTGACTCTCAGCAGGGAATGGAGGGCAGATGGGGCCATCCTGGGCAGAAATGGATTGGTTGCAGGGATATGGCCTAACTTGTGTATACCTAACTCCCATACTGCTGTAATGAATTGACCAAATGGCCAATGCAGAGGAGCCATCATGCAAGGTACTAAGGGAGAGCCCAAAGAAAAAAATGCCAAAGTAGAGCAGTAACTCTGAATTCAGCTGCTTCAAAGACCAGAGAAAGAACTATGATCTGTGATGCTCTGGAATTTGAATATTGTTATGATACTTGACAAGGTGAATGCTAGAAACAACTAATTTAAAAAGAAGAATGCATGTACACTGTGAGTTTGTCAAATGGAGGCAGAAGACTGTACCAGTGCATACACAATTGGAAAGACTTATAATAAAACTGAAGTTAAATACTGAACCTGTAATCAACAGGTATGTAGTTTGAAACAAACTTGTGGAGCCTCTTGGGATCAGTGTGCAAGAAATATGCTCCACAAAACTTTTAAGCAATCAAGCATTTTGTGATGTGGGTTTTGAAACTATTGCATCCATGGAATGAATATGTGGTGATTGATATGTGTATGCAGCCACAAATAATCGTAAAGAACTCTTGTGCTGCAATTTTTAAAATTAAAACAATATTCTTGAAAGATTGAATATATGCACTGGGGTTTGGAAAGCATGTATTACTTTAAAACTACTTACATAAAACATTGTAATTTACCCAGATAATAACATTACGTTTGAACAGAGGGACTTTGTGGTATTGAGGCAATCTAAGAGTTACTATTTCTGTGAAGATAATGGACATTTCATTAAATAATATACAAAAAGAAAGTTATCATTCTAGAGGGAGGAGATGTGATGACAAATCATAAAATGTATTATAGGAAATGTAATAAAGATATTTATTTTTCTTAGAGCAAGGGGAAGGTAGAGTATGACAAAATTAGATGAGAAGAAGAATGAAAAACAGAGTGATAGAAATTGCACCAGAGAAAAAATAATCCTAAAACTGATAATGTTGACGGTACTGATTTCCCTAATCAAAATGTGGTTGATGAAACTTTCTTAGCTCAAACAAATGTTATTAATAAGTGCTAGCTGGACATACAAAACAGGTTGGAAGCACTGAAATCAGATGGAGTGGAATACAACAGTTATAAATACACTGCAGAAAATGAAGATGACGGTTCTTTGTGAACTAGGTTTAGACAGCAAAAGAAATAACAGATAGTGAAAAATAACATAATAAAGGAAAATCATTGTATTACTGCGTTCATTATTAGTGACAACATTAAAAGCAAATTATGAAGGTATGTGGTACTAGATTTGTGTAGAAATTTAAATGTAGATAAAATTTTAGTAGACATTAGATTCTTAGCTGAGATATAGATGCAGAAATTTCAGAGTTTATTGGGAAAAGACACAGTGTGGATATTAAGGAGAGAGAAATTATGTGGAATAATATTGTAGTGCATAGACAGCCATGATTATATTCCAAAAATCAGAAAAAAATATGTTACATGCATCTGTAGAGTGAGACCTAAGAGCAGCTGCACTTTCAACTGTTACACACCCCCTAAGCACTCTTATATTCAGGTATAAGGGGGAGGGCATTCCTTCATTCTCAACAGTCCTTGAATATTAGTCTGTAATTCATTTATTTAAATTAGGACAGTATTTGAAAAGTGTCCCTGATTTTTTTACTTACTTGTCTGTCTGACAATACTCACTAAGTGCTTTACTGGCTTTCAAAGCCAGTAAAACACCTTGGCTTTTTTGTTACAGGTAGTATATGGAATAAATAAGACTTCATACGCTACAAAGAGTTATAATTGGGTCTTCGAGTTCTAGAGGTGAATTCCTTGGCATTCTTGTTGAGAACACATCATGACATGGTTTTGATTGGAGACCTTATCATAATCTTGTATAGTGTTAAATATGGAAATAAGGATTCTCCATGTGTTGACAGGGTGATAGAAAAAGATCAATACTGGGAATGTTAAGGCTGGTAGTAATGTATACGTATAGAAATGTAAGAAAAAGAACTGAGCTGATAAAGGGTTAAAAGAGCATGTGGTTATTATTATGGATGTAAGTATGTCTTATTGGTATGGATGTAATTAGAGCAGGAAACAATAGTTGCTGCTGTCACTGAAGCTATGCATTGTGTTGTAAGCCATCTAGAAAGGCTTGTCTTCATAAGTATTTAGTGAAGTCTTTGCAGCTAATAGTACGCTCCTAGAAATAACTTAAAACTTGAAACTGAATGTTTTCACCAATGTAAAGGCTCTTCTCTCAGCATAATAGAATGTGTAGCAATATTGGACTTAAAGTAAATGTTAAAAATGTAATTTCCCTAATTAAAGATGTTAGTTTCCATATTTTTTGTGATATACTTCCTTCTCCGGGTAATGTTAAGAATTTAAACACAGTTACTAGACATAATCCAAAGATAATGTTTAAAAACTGTTTGAGAACTATTAGTCTGTAAGAAGAGATATTGGGCAGGATTCACAAAGGCTTGCACGGAGTGTAAGAGACGTGTAACACTCCATGCAAGCCTCGCGATCCAGGTACAGCCCGAAACTCCATGTAAGAGACCAGCTAAAACGTCTCTTACATGGACTGGGCATGGATATGCTAAATACCTCACTTGCAGCCGAAAGGCATGCAAATGAGGTAGAGTAGCGATCCACAAAACAGAAAACAGCCCGTGTAAGAGCTGTTTTAGCTGCAGAAATGTACTCAGTTGACAACTGAGTACGTTTCTGCAAAAAGCACAATGGAGCCATGTCAGCTCCAAATGAAGGGTGCATATGTGTCAGGCAGCATGCCAATGGCCAAATATGTGGCCACTGGCAAGGTACCCCAATGCAAATATTTAAAAAATATAATTTTATTTTTTCGTCAATCACCGATGTTTAAACGCAGCGCAGCCCCGCACAAACGGGCTGCGCTGTATAAAACATAAAAATGAAGGTTTTAAACCCACAAATGTGGGTTTTATGCAATATATGAAATGACAGTGCAGGGACCAGCAGACCAAAAACAACATGGCCACTGTTTAGTGGTTGCTAAAGGGGGAAGCTGAGTCTAAGACATGTAACTAAGCATTAGTAGGCAATCTGATGTAAATGAGGGTTAGGATACTGAATCCCACAGTCACATAGCAAATGAGCACATTCTGAATAGTGTAAGAGATGCATAAGGGGAGGAATAGAGTAGGAGAAAGGTGACATTACAGGGGGGAATGGTAGAAAGAAATGCAGTTCATTGGAGGTCAGTGTTACATGACAGATGACAGACACAGATCATGGAAAGAGGAGTGCCACAAGATAAGCATGGGAAAGTCAAGAAATGGAAGGTGTACACTGTTACTTATACCAAAGTTTCTTGCTGGGCGTGCATGCGCACGTGTGTGCACCATGAGGCACGAGTAGGACAGTGTGTGTGAGTGTAAGGCAGACTGAGCATGTGGGAGCGTGTTGGTAGACTTGTAAGACTGTTTGCGCTAGTGTGCGCGCGTGTAGGGCAGACGGAGCATGTGGGAGCCTGTTGGCAGAGTTGTAACACTGTTTGCACTGGTGTGCGCGCGTTTTAACCCGAATAAGCAGATTCCGAACCGTGTAAGCATGTGTGCGCGTGTGTAAGCCACTGTGAGCGTGTTTCTGCTGGTATGCACATAGCTCCCCCCTGAGGAAACATAAAGGAAAAAGGAAGCAACAGAATTAGTAGGAAGGTAGCAGGGAATACTGCTGGAGCTAGCAGGTAAGAACAGTTAGCAGTAGGCAATTACACAGGCAGAATAGTAGCTCAGCCAATCACTTAAAACTCTGCAAACAGCAGTGCAGGATGCATCTCTCAAGAGACACTGCAAGAAAGGAGTAAGCTATTAGAAGTGAAAACTGAAAAAGCTGAACTCAGAGCAGAAATGCTAGGGGCTGCCATAGCTGTCATAATGAGACATAGGCAACTTGCTGAGGGTGGTGACAATGCAGATGGTGCCAGACAACCCACAGTGAGGAGACGGAGAAGAGTGTACAGGCCCAGGGTCACCTACCATGGGTTACATGAGCTGGAGATAGTAGAGTGCTATAGAGTGGACAGAGACCTCCTGCAGCAAATTGTCGAGCTGTGCAGGCCACGCCTCACACACAGAACAAATAGAGAGGAACCCATCCCAGTGGAAACCAAGGTATGTGTTGGCCTAAGAATACTAGCAACAGGTACCTTCCAGAGACCAACTGGTGATATGATGGGAATATCACAGGCATCAGCCTCCAGGGTACTGCACCAGATCCTGGATGCCATGTCAGCACATGTCGGTGATCATGTATATTTCCCCAATGCCCGTGAGGTATTGGCCAGCAATATGCGTCTCTTCCAGCAAATAGCGGAATACCCTGAGGTAGTGGGTGCAATAGACTTACACGCACATATGCATCAAAGTACCAACCGGTGAACGGGGTAGGGCCTACATTAACAGCAGGGGCTTCCCCTCCATCAACTGCCAGGTCATATGTGATGCCCAGGGCATAATAATGAATGTGTGTGCTGGCTGTTCTGGGAGCTACCATGATTCCCACATCTGGCATTTGACGCAGCTGTACCAGACATTTGCCAATGGGGACATCCCACACGGACACCTAGTGGGGGATGCAGGTTATGCACTGGAGCCGTGGCTGATGACACCCATCAGAAACGCACACACACCTGAACAGGAACGCCATAATGAGGCACACGCACAAACACATAATGTAATAGAGCGTGTGTTTGGGCTGCTCAAGTCACGGTTCCGGTGTCTGGACACATCTGGTGGAGCCTTGCAGTACTCACCAACTACATGTACCCAAATTGTCATGGTATGTGCTATGCTACATAATATGATCTTGTGAAAACAGCTGCAGCAGGACCTGCATAGGGCCGGGCCAAACAGACCCCCACCATTGCCAAGGCCATCACAGGCAGAGCGTGACTCGGAGGAAGAACAACCTGAGCCTGCCCCAGTAGGCAGAAGGAGGCGTGCCCAGTATGCCCTGGCCTTGGCAAAGAGGCAACGCATAGCACATACACTGGCTCAGTAGGAAGCCTCGGAATAAGACCCCTCTCTGACTCACTAAAATAATAACAGGGATGCCTAAAATGACATGACCTGCTCTCAAACATGTACAGGGAGTGTAATATGTGCATCTGCAGAGGCAGCCCTGCAGCACCACCTGAGGCATGAATGCCATGTGTTAAGTAATGTAACACCATGTACTATATGCACACTTGAGGACCCTGACTAACATCCACCCTCACCAAGCATGAAGCCACAATATGACGATGGGATGATCAATTGCAATAATTGGCTGAAGTAATGCAGTTAGTCAAAGGGGAGCCAATGTGTTTCAGCCTGGGATGACATGCTGAGCATGACATGATGCACCACCTGCTAGGGGTGGCGTGCAGCTATCAGTCCAGGCCTCATGGATACTGGCAAAGGCTGTCAGTACCCACAGCGTGCCCTGAATAGGTATGTCTCAAAACACAAACCCACCTTCATAGGTACCACAAGGGATAGGAACCTAGATGTAATGCTACCCAATGCCAGAAGTCTAAACAGCAAGATGCATGCAGTGTAAACGCACACAGTATGGAGAATGTTGATATCTGTCCTGTAATAGAAAACTGGGTCAAGGCTCACATCAGCACCCTAACACTACAAGGTTACACCTCATACTGTGCTGTACAGCCTCAAAACATGGAACAAGCTACAAAAGGAGGGTGAATAGCAATAATTGTCAAGGATAACCACACCCCTATGTTAGTACCACAACAAGAAGCAGCATGGACTAGCCATGGTCAAGTACCAGTGGCTAAATCCGCCTCCCAATATATAGCCTGCTACAGACTATCATCCTAACACCAGGAACTGCACCTGGCCAATGTTGGAATACATGAATATATCAAGCCCCCCAAACCACATTATATTGGTTGACTGAAAATACCCAGACATACACTGGAAACATTATACTAGCACCAACACTGTAGGAGAAAAGTTCCTAGAATCCAGAAATCAAAATGCCCAGGAACAACGTACCACTCCCACAAGAGGGGTAAGCATACTGGATGTTATAATCAGCAACATGCGTACTGGATGGCAAGATGAGAAGTATATCCCTCACAGGTAAGACCAGACCATAGAGTAATCACACTGGATATACACATCCTGACCCCAGTCCCTGGCCAGAAAACCACAGTGAAAAACATGTGTAAAGCATAAGTTGCACCCCTCCAAACTGATGTGGAATCCATTAAAGGCCCTGTGCAGGTGCAAAATATGGGACACACTGCAGAACCTGTTATACAGGCATTCCATGAACACAGCCAGGAATGCTTGAATTATGCAATCACAAATAACAAGACACAATGCCATACACGCAGGCATCTGGTATGCTGGACTCCAGCCATTACCAAACCATGCAAGAGAATGAGGAAGCTACTACATGATAGAGCAAACATAAAAAGGGAAGTAATCACTGATCAGTAGTATGGCAATAAAATATGTCCACACATACAATCCAGTAAGGCCAGCTACAACAAGTAGAATCTGTGAATCCTGAGGCAATGTTACACCTGCCCCAAGTACACAGACAACCCTCAACTCCCCCCAATAAATACAAATATATGTGAGAGATGCAACCATTTATCCAAACCAGAGGCTGAGCTCCCCCAACTCAGTACTGTCAAAATTAGTCAGGAGGAGAAGGTAACCACACACACCACAAACCCAGTCCCACATAGACCTATCACAACTGTAATCCAAACACGTAAACACAGAAAAACATTCCCGGAGGGCCTAATTACAAACACACCACACCAACAGAGGCCTCCAAAGCAGACCCCCAAGCAACCACAACCTCCAAACATAGCACACGCAACACATAGTACACAAAGCTGGTGTGCCAAACAGTCACAGGCCAGAAGGAGAAACAACATGCCTGATACAGTTGTAATAGGTGTCTCTATAGGCAGACACACTGCTGTCCCACTCACCAGACCGGACAAGGGAAAGGGTACAGTAAGCTGCCTGTAGGCTGCTACAATACGCCACATAACACAAGTACGCAGATCACCCCAAAGCAAGTAGAAATATGATGCAGTCATTGTCCATGCTGGTGTGAATGACCTGAGATGTACCTCCCTGGACTACATGAAAAGAGACATGGATGAGCTCTCTGAGTATGTACTCCAGGCCGGTATGACACTGGCCGTTTGCAGCATCCAACCCTCACCAAGAATGATGCCACAGTACAAACACAGAATGATCAACTTTAACAGGTGGGACAATTACAGCGGTCAGTCCAAGCGGATCTAATGTCTGTCTGCTTGAGATGTCATGCATGACAAGCCATGCTGCTGTTCCAGGGATGACTTGCACCTGTTACCCCTGGGCGTCTGGATACTGGCTAAGGCTTTTGCCACCTCCATAAGAGCCGTACATAGGCAAGGCTGAAAAGACTAACCCACCACCCTAGAAAACACAAGTGGTAAGAAACATAAGGGTAATGCTGACCAATGCCAGATGTGTAAACTGCAATATGCATGCTCCTGAGGCACTTCCCAGTATGGAGAACATCGATGTCTGTGCAGTGACAGAAATCTGCTGCAAGCCTATTGACAGCACACCAGCACTACCAGGTTATACCTCATATCATGCGTTATGGCCCCAACACCTGGACCAAAACATCAAAGGAGGGGGAGTATCCATATGCAGCACAGACACCCATACGGCCAGGTAACTGACAATGCACGAAGCAGCGGAGACCACCCATGTGCACCTAACTGTAGTCAGAACTGCTGTACAGTCTGTAGCATGCGACAGACCACACTGTCACACACAGGAACCCCACCCAGATGTCCTGAAGACACTGGACAGTACGAATGTCCCACCAAATACCAAACAAGGTACTCACAAATTACCACATAGGTGGTAAACCATTATGTATGCAAGGAGTAATCAGGGACCTAGGGACACAAGTGGACAGTAACCTGTTATGTGACACTCACAATGCCAATGTGGCTAGGAAGACTGTCTATATTGGACACCGTATCATGAAAGGATTCACATCTACATCAACAGAGGTCATTGTGCCCCTGTACTGTTCTCTTATCAGACCCATAATCTAGTACAATGACTCATTTGGGATGTACCTTACCTGACACCTGCAGCGGTTAGAAAGACCTCAAAGGTACCTCACCAAGAGGATAAAGGGTCTCAAATATATGTCATATGCTGCCTGGCTGTAGACACCCCAGCTGAATGCAGTCACATACTGCCTACACAGAGGCAGTGTATGTCTGTTGTACAAGGCCATGCCCAACACAGGAGTAATGGACATGCTCCATCCCAGGAAATCAAAGCCATTGGAGCTGTGAGAGTGACAGATGTCAACCTCAACACATAATGAAATAGGATGTGCTGGAGGGACAGATACGTAACCCAGAGGCTCCCCACACCCTGGAACAGGATCCCACTCCATGTTAGGCAGAGCTCCTCACTGACACCCCTCAACAGGAATACTGCCAAGTGGATGGATGATCGTAGATGTACACTGGGGGTCTTCACTGTGTCACGTCCAGACATAGGCACAGTAAAGTAAATCATAAATGGCCATACTATTCACATAGCAAGGGGCGGCAAAAGACACACACACTCTGGCTAGGCTTACAAATGCCCTAGGGTGGATAGTCTAGTATGAACCTATGAACTTATGAAGATACAAATTGTACAGGACACTAAGGATAATCACAAGGCTTACTCAACTGATGGTAGGAACCATGTTGGGAATTCACAGATATGCTCTGAATCACACAAATATTACAAACAACATACCAACACACACACATATTGCCAACATACAACCTGACAGGTGCAGTGCAACCCCCCCCCCCAGAATTCAAAATATCTATCCCAGCAGACTGCTGGCCCCATGACATTGCAGATGCTGTGGTAACAGCCATCATCTACAAAGCAAAACACACAGCAGCAAAGGTATGAGATGGTGTCCTGGGCTGAGTCCAACATGGACTCCAAGAATAATGGAATGCCAAATCACACTACTGCTCAATGTCAGCCTTACCACAGGATATGTACCCAAAGAGCAGTGTACAACAACAGTGGTCATTCTCAACAAAGGTGTTGCCTGAATGGATACTGCAAACTACCACCCCAGGATCCTGACAAGCTTGGTCTGCACAGCTATGGAAAGGATCAGCATGTACCGCAGACATAAAGCTATTGGGGACCTACTGACACCGGACCCTACCCAGTGTGGCTGTCATAAGTGCAGATCCTGCCCCTAAACATGTTTGACCCATTTGAAACAGTCATTAAGGTCATTGATGAGGGCAATGTGGTCCACACAGCATAGCTGGACCGTGCAAATGCTTCCATACAATACCCTACGTGTTCAGTATGGATATGTTCACCAGCTTAAATATAAACCCCTATGTCAGTAGAGGGGTTGCAAACCAGACCAAGGACAGAACTGACATGGTCAGACATGCTGCATCCATGTCAGTCTACAAACCAGATATAAGTGGCATCCCACAAGGCTTGGTACTGGGAACTCCCTCATTCCGTATATATGTCCCATAGGTACAGGCCAACATGGAAGGACTGTGACTGAACATGTATGCAGAGGAGTACAAACTGCCCCCCATATCTGACCCCCAGCTGACACAAGCAACCCACAAAAGGGCCACATAGAAACAGACAACTGGTGCCATAGCCATGTCAGCAAGCTAATTGCAGAAATGTGTATAGTCAACCACCACGGATATACAGTAAGTGCCCACCAATTACCACACAGGTGTTAACCCATTACGTACCTAACATGTAATGAGAGACCTGGGGACTCAAGGTGATAGATATCCTGCATTGGACAAACATGTGGCTGTAGTGTTCACAGAAACATACCATATACCCACCTAATCATGAAGGTTGTCAGATCTAGATAAGGGGAGGTCACTGTGGCTCTGCAGTCATCCTTCATCAGCATCACAATTGACTACAATAGCCTCTGTGGGATGTACCTCAGCAGACACCTCCATCAACTGTAAAGTCCACAACAGTACCTCACCAGGAGTAGCAAAGAGCTTGAACAGATGCCATGTGTTGCCTGATTAAACAAACTGCAGCTCCACACACTGCCATACTGCCCACTCAGAGGCAAGCTGTGCCTGATGTATAAAGCCATGTCCAAGCTGGAATCAATGAACATGCTGCACCTTGTACAATCTGAATGGCAGTGAGCTATGCACATGAGAGACCTGAACCCCAGCACTGACATACATAGGACAAGCTGTACTGAATGATCCATAACACAGAAGCCACACCCACTCTCGAGTAAACTCCCAGTACAGGTTAGCCAGAGAGTCACCCATCGACACTCCTCAAGAGGAATCTTGATGAGTGGATGGGAGATGGTAGGTTTACCCTGGGTATCACTGTTATGTCACAGGTAGACGGAGGCACAGTATACTAACCATGACATATGTCATGGCCAACTCCAGTTACAATGTGTGTCGAAGGACAAACACACTCTCTGACTAGCATCAGAAATGGCCTAGGGCACATCGCTAGTGTTTGCCAAAGTCCACCTATGTTGTGGAATACACTACCAATGTTGGACAAGCCTGGTTTAGGTAGTCCATATCTGATCATAATGCAACATGGTCATATGTGCACAACTGGCCCCTACACAGTCTGTTGTGCTCACTGTGAAGATTTAAAGCAGTGATAGGACTAAAGCCCAGGATACTGTCCACCACAGTGAAAGTACTGAACCAGTACACTATACGGTACTACAGTGTTAGGTCATTATGAAAGGATGTTGACAACCGTATGCAAAGTATCCCATGCAATCCCTGCAGGCACAGTATAATCCCTGTTGTGGTCAGACATGAAGCAGTTGGCCAGTAAGTACACAACATGACACCCAACACACAACCATAAACGTGAGATATTGTTGAAGTTCACACTCACCCAAATATGTGGTGGACTGCAGAGTTCAACATATGGAAAGCTCACACTGGGCATGCTCGCACACTTTGATAAATGAGGCATATGTCAGACAACATGCCATGGAAAGGCTGAACTGGGCATGCTCACACACTTAGGCCATATCTCCGTTTAGCAGTTGGCCACACATATCTGGTATTTGTACATGTCATTCCAGGAACCAACCACAACACATCAATCTGCCCAGTGCACACAGTAAATGACTACAAAGACATAAGTGATATAGTGGATCCCCCTCATATTCAAACATCTTCCACAGATACACAAGTTGTTCATAGAAACAGGGAATGCTATGGCAATAAAGACCTGCAAACAGTCTAACAGCAACAAATATTGTGCATCTGACAATTAAACATATGGGTGTAGAGGTCAATACTAGGCTGTTTGCCCTAGGGAATGATAGCTTAGCCAGAGTGTGCTTGGCATCTGCATCCCCATTACAGTAGGATACTGTGCCACTGTAAAGTGGGTCACATAAGGCAACGTGTGAGGCTAGTGTGTTTTGCCTCTGTCAAGCAGGGACACAGTGGAGATCCCAGGGTTTGAATGTGCTAAGCCATATCCATGTTCTTGGTGTGTGCTGGAAGAGGGTTGCTGAGGACCTCTAACAGTAAGTGGGCATCAATAGCAGACTGAGGGGAGCCCTATCTGCATTGTCTGGACAATTTCACTGTCAACACTGTGTTGTGATGATTATGTGGGATTGAAGTGTTGTGCTGGTACTGTTCAGAGATGTCCTCCCTCTGTGGGCTACAGCTCTGCAATGTATTAGCTCACTCTGTCTGTTGGACAGCTCATATATGGCTGGTGTACACCTGACAGGTGTCCTGTTGTGGAGCAGTCATGGGTATATGTGGGATAGCATGATCAATGCAAACCTTACACATGCTCATAGAATGCAATTGTCAAGGATTATGCAGAGTGGCCGGTATAGTCCCCCAGCATGGGTCCTTTGAAGTCTTCCACCCCAGTCTTCACAAGTGTAGAGTCTGCTTGTGCTAAATACAGTTTGTTTGCAGTGACAACCTTGCCTGGGGTGGGGATGGGATATGGATGTCCAGGGAAAGGTGGGTATGGTCAGATATCAACAATGGTGGTCTACCTCTGGTGTGGAACAGTGAGTACCCATGTTGCAGATGGACAGGTGCAATATGTATTCCCCCATGTGGCTGTGGTGAGTGGTTCTGCCATAGCACATGGACCCACAAATTGTAGTGGCTGTAGGGTAATGTTGTAGAGGCCTGAGTAGTTCCCACACACAATTTGCCTGTACCTGATCTTAACAACTGGAATGGTGTAAGTGAACGCCTGCATATCCCGGCACTGTTCCCAGGGAAGCAAAGTGTGTGTCCTGAATGTGGGAGTGGTGTTCTGGACTGGTTGTGTTGTGTGTTACAGGTCCTGTGGTCACGAAGCATGGTATAGAACATAACTTGCCAGTGCGATGTGCATATCTGACCCTGAAGTAGGTGGCTGCAAATGCATATATATGCTATCCCCCACCTGACAGGTAGTACTAGATGTACATACCTCTGTAGAAATAAAGATGTCAGCACCCTATAAATACTGCAGGTGCAGAGCAGATGCCCAGTAATTTAGATAGCGCACTCTGCTAATGCGTCTCCCTCAAGTGTCATAATATATATAGTTAGGTAGAAGTTTGAACCATGCAAATGCTCAGTGTGTGTGTGTGTGTGTGTGTGGGTGAGCGGGGTTGTTGTGTGTGCAAGTCTGTGTGAGGGAAGTGTCCCTTTTGGCAACTGGGAAAACACTCTACAGGATGCACATTCCCCTTTCTAAACACTGATGGTGTCAGCACCCTATAAGTACAGCAGGAGAAGGGGAACCTCCCAGTAATCCGACTAGCACGCTCCGCTAATGCGTCCATCTCGAGTGTCATAACATAGTTAGGTAGGGGTTTGAATCCTGCAAATGCCCAGTGTGTGTGGAGGGGGGTTAGTGTGTGTGCAAGTCTGTGTGAGAGAAATGTCCCTTTTGGCAACTGGGAAAACACTCTACAGGATGCACATTCCCCTTTCTAAGCACTGATGGTGTCAGCACACTATAAGTACAGCAGGAGAAGAGAAACCTCCCAGTAATGCAAATAGCGCGCTCTGCTAATGCGTCCGTCTCGAGTGTCATAACATAGTTAGGTAGGGGTTTGAATCCTGCAAATGCCCAGTGTGTGTGGAGGGGGGGTAGTGTGTGTGCAGGTCTGTGTGAGGAAAATGTCCCTTTTGGTAACTGGGAAAACACTCTACAGGATGCACATTCCCCTTTCTAAGCACTGAGGATGTCAGCACCCTATAAGTACAGCAGGAGAAGGGAATCCTCCCAGTAATCCAAATAGTGCACTCTGTCAATGCGTCTCTCTCAAGTGTCATAACATAGTTAGGTAGGGGTTTGAATCCTGCAAGTGTGTGTGTTTGGATGAGGGGAGTTTGTGTGTGTGCATTTCTGTATGAAAGACATGTGCTTTTTGGCAATCAGGAGAACACACTACATGATGCACATTACCCTTTTCAAACACTGATGATGTCAGCACCCTATAAGTACAGCTGGAGAAGGGAAACCTCCCAGTAATTTGAATAGCACGCTCTGCTAATGCGTCTCTTTCAAGTGTCATAACATAGCTAGGTAGGGGCTTGAATTCTGCAAATGGCAAGTGTGTGTGTGTGGATGAGGGGAGTTTGTGTGCTTGCAAGTTTGTATGAAAGGCATGTGCTTTTTGGCAATCAGGAGAACACGCTACATGATGCACATTACCCTTTCCAAACACTGATGATGTCAGCACCCTATAAGTACAGCTGGAGAAGAGGAACCTCCCAGTAACCCGAATAGTGCGCTTCGCTAATGCATCTCTCTCACGTGACATAACATAGTTAGGTAGGGGTATGAATCCTGCAAATGGCAAGTGTGTGTGTGTGTGTGTGGGGGGGTAGTAGGGTGTGTGTAATTGCAAGTATGAGAGAGCAGTTCCTTTTGGCAACTACTACAATACACCAGATGCTGCATATTCCCCCAGTAAACACAGTTGATGTCACCACACTATCAGTACAGCCAAACAGGGCTAATTGCCCAGTAATGCCAATAGTGTGCTCCGCTCCTGGGTCTATTACCACTGTCAGAGCACAGATAGGTATGTTTTGGAAACCCACAACTGCCACGTGTGGTTGTGTCACACAATATGACCATGTGTGGGTTGTTGGTCATAGCAATGCATGACATTGCTTAAACCAGCAATAGCAATGCACACATGATGTATGTGTGTGTGGGGGGGTAGTAGGGTGTGTGTAATTGCAAGTATGAGAGAGCAGTTCCTTTTGGCAACTACTACAATACACCAGATGCTGCATATTCCCCCAGTAAACACAGGTGATGTCACCACACTATCAGTACAGCCAAACAGGGCTAATTGCCCAGTAATGCCAATAGTGTGCTCCGCTCCTGGGTCTATTACCACTGTCAGAGCACAGATAGGTATGTTTTGGAAACCCACAACTGCCACGTGTGGTTGTGTCACACAATATGACCATGTGTGGGTTGTTGGTCATAGCAATGCATGACATTGCTTAAACCAGCAATAGCAATGCACACATGATGTATGTGTGGGGGGGGGTAGTAGGGTGTGTGTAATTGCAAGTATGAGAGAGCAGTTCCTTTTGGCAACTATTACAATACACCAGATGCTGCATATTCCCCCAGTAAACACAGTTGATGTCACCACACTATCAGTACAGCCAAACAGGGCTAATTGCCCAGTAATGCCAATAGTGTGCTCCGCTCCTGGGTCTATTACCACTGTCAGAGCACAGATAGGTATGTTTTGGAAACCCACAACTGCCACGTGTGGTTGTGTCACACAATATGACCATGTGTGGGTTGTTGGTCATAGCAATGCATGACATTGCTTAAACCAGCAATAGCAATGCACACATGATGTATGTGTGGGGGGGGGGTAGTAGGGTGTGTGTAATTGCAAGTATGAGAGAGCAGTTCCTTTTGGCAACTACTACAATACACCAGATGCTGCATATTCCCCCAGTAAACACAGGTGATGTCACCACACTATCAGTACAGCCAAACAGGGCTAATTGCCCAGTAATGCCAATAGTGTGCTCTGCTCCTGGGTCTATTACCACTGTCAGAGCACAGATAGGTATGTTTTGGAAACCCACAACTGCCACGTGTGGTTGTGTCACACAATATGACCATGTGTGGGTTGTTGGTCATAGCAATGCATGACATTGCTTAAACCAGCAATAGCAATGCACACATGATGTATGTGTGGGGGGGTAGTAGGGTGTGTGTAATTGCAAGTATAAGAGAGCAGTTCCTTTTGGCAACTATTACAATACACCAGATGCTGCATATTCCCCCAGTAAACACAGGTGATGTCACCACACTATCAGTACAGCCAAACAGGGCTAATTGCCCAGTAATGCCAATAGTGTGCACCGCTACTGGGTCTATTACCACTGTCAGAGCACAGATAGGTATGTTTTGGAAACCCACAACTGCCACGTGTGGTTGTGTCACACAATATGACCATGTGCGGGTTGTTGTTCATAACAATGCATGACATTGCTTAAACCAGCAATAGCAATGCACACATGATGTATGTGTGTGTGTGTGTGTGTGTGGGGGGGGGGGTAGTAGGGTATATGTAATTGCAAGTATGAGGGAGCAGTTCCTTTTGGCAACTACTACAATACACCAGATGCTGCATATTCCCCCAGTAAACACAGGTGATGTCACCACACTATCAGTACAGCCAAACAGGGCTAATTACCCAGTAATACCAATAGTGCGCACCGCTACTGGGTCTATTACCACTGTCAGAGCACAGATAGGTATGTTTTCGAAACCCACAACTGCCACGTGTGGTTGTGTCACACAATATGACCATGTGCGGGTTGTTGTTCATAACAATGCATGACATTGCTTAAACCAGCAATAGCAATGCACACATGATGTATGTGTGTGGGGGGGGTTAGTAGGGTGTGTGTAATTGCAAGTATGAGAGAGCAGTTCCTTTTGGCAACTACTACAATACACCAGATGCTGCATATTCCCCCAGTAAACACAGGTGATGTCACCACACTATCAGTACAGCCAAACAGGGCTAATTGCCCAGTAATGCCAATAGTGCGCTCCGCTACTGGGTCTTTTACCACTGTCAGAGCACAGATAGGTATGTTTTGGAAACCCACAACTGCCACTTGTGGTTGTGTCACACAATATGACCATGTGTGGGTTGTTGTTCATAACAATGCATGACACTGCTTAAACCAGCAATAGCAATGCACACATGATGTATGTGTGTGACACATGCACATATATACCTGTGACCGTCAGTAGTTACCATGTCTGACATGTGCCTCAAGTGGATAAATGGTATTTGCAATGCATAACATTATGACTGTGTCTTACCGTGCAGGGGCCTCATGCGGTATGTGTATTTACAGTGTGAGTTGTATATGGTATAATCCCAACAGCAGGGGATACACATCTGGTCTGGGTCATATAGTCCATATGTAGTCGATGAACAGGTGCTGCATGTTACCACCTGTTGTGGGAGTGGTAACATGTTGTTCCAGTGCAATTCAGTGACTACATGCTGGGAACCTTTCATCTAGTGTGTTGTAGCTACAGTAATGCTCACACACAATGTTTGGCTGGATGCAGTCCAGCCATATAAAGACATTTCTAGAGACTGTCATATTGCCAGTGTTGTTAGGGAGGACAGGTGGATTTCCTGTGTATGGGAGGGTTGTGTTTGCCAGGCTATGAACCAGAAGGCAGTCCAACACACTGTTAGCTGCTCATGGATAGGCCCTGATGCTTTGTGCTGTGCCAACAACCTGGAGGTGTGTGTATCTGTGGTGCCTTGAGATACCACCCCCCTGTCCATGTGTGTTACATGTGTAGGGGACAACAGGCATGGTATGAGGTATAACCTGGCAGTGATGGGTTGCACCTGTGAGCCATGAATCAGGAATCTGGTACTGCACAGATATTGCAGTTTACCGTGCTGAGGACAGTGTCCAGTGCATGCATCGTGCGGTGTACACTGCTGGTATTGTGTAGCATTACTGTTAGTGTCCTATCCCATGTGATACCCATGGAGGTGGCTATGTAATCCGTGTCCTGCAGCAAAAGGCACTATGTGTGTATCAAGGGGCTTCGCCAATATACAATGGCTCATGGGTGTCACGTGCAAGCTGCCCCTCACAAATCATTGAGGCTTCCCTAGCATGTAAGCACACGTTGACAGCCATTGGATACCCTATGAATGAAATTGGAGGTTGAGCAGAATGTAGACATAGAACACCCTTCCTACATATTGTGGTAGCATACCTGGTGAGGGTATGATGGCAACCAAGGTCAGGCTCATACTGGCCTGTGCCACATGCTGAGAGAGCCCTTCTATGTTCTCTATCATGTAGTCCAGGGAGGTATGTCTCAGGTCATCCATTATGGCATGGACAATGACTGAGTCATATGTGCTCATGCCTCTGACTGACCTGTATGCATGTGTTTTGAGGTGGACCATAGTGCCCCACGGCATATCACTGTGACCTTCACCATGTACAGCTTGTTGAGCGGGACCCCACTGCAGCGGCCAAGAGAGGTACCTGACACATCTGTAGCAGGTGTGTTGTGTAGTCCTACAGGCTGTGAGTGTGTGGCACACGGGATGTGTGTGCCATGTGTGGCATGTGCTCTGTTCCGACTTAATGTATGCCTGTGTGCCAGCTGCGGAGGTGTGTGATGCTCAGGCAGGATGCTATTCTGAGTCTCCAAGTATGCCCCAGTGTGTTCCGATTGCTGTCAGTGTGGGCCTATGTCAGACTGGTATTGTAGTCACTGTAGTATGTCACGCCACCTGACATGGTATGGCAGTACTGGATTCAGAGTACTCAGTCCCCAGATTGGCTATGTGGTGGCATCTCACACATGTGTTGTACGTTCCTGGCCAGGGGAGAGGGTTGACTGCATACATGTGGCAGCTGTGACATTGCCACATGACTCACATAAACCACGACTGGACCATAGAGGTGATTCACAGGTTACCTTTGCACATGCTACCATAGTAGTGCGATTGCCATGGTGATTACCAACACATAGGGCCAATGGGAAACAACATACTGAAGGTGAGTATGTGTGGGTGTACTGCTACTGATTTCATAGCACTGGCATATATGACTGCACACGTGGGTAAATACCAGGTAAGTCATGCAATGTGTCACAGGCAACGTACATGTGAACAGAACAGACAGTGACGTTCTGTCAGGGGGAAAATTGACATACATATAGTACGCTATGCAGATGTCACTAGGAATCCACAGAAGCTCTGTAACTCTGCATTGCAGGTGGAATCAGTGTTCCAGGGAACCTCAAGCAAACATGCATGCAAACAAAGCTACAGTAAGCAGGGCTGGAAGTAGTCCATTGTACAACAAAGAAGGGGTAACACTTCCAGTAGGTAACAGTGCAAATATGCAGGCACTATCAACATGTACCCAGGAATGCACAGCTCAGATGTCCATGGTAGAACTGATATTATGTTATATTTAATTGTAATTTGTATTAAACTGGTACTGCACACATATCAACATGCGCAAACATCCACATTGCATAGTCATTGTGGGCAACATGCCACCATTACTGTACATGTCCATCATTGTGTATCACTACTTGCATTAGCTTCTCCCCTGTGCTACCTATGTATGTGGCTATCTGTTGACATCCTTACCACTGGTATGCAATAATGTGCAGCTGTTACACTATGGTACTTACTATGGGTGTAGATAACAATTCAGGACAGTCATACAGTCAATGCATCAGGCATGCTGGGATATGCACACAATCATATCAGCACACTGTACTGTTACCAACATGATACTAGTAATACACTTCTATGTAGTCACCCTGTGCATCAGCAACGTGTTTACCTGTTCCTGCACTGATGTTGGAGATTGCAGGAGGTGGCACAGTTTCATCATATGCACAGGGTGTGAATTAGGTATGCCTGAGTCTGCCACTGATACCACCAATTGACATGTATGTGTATGTGTGTTGGTGAGGGACAGCAGTACAGGGTGGGGCACTGTTGGTGCAGTGTGTGCGTGTATGTGGTAGCCCTAGGTGTTAACATTTCGCATGTGTGTATGCATGCACACAGTTCCACCTCATGGCTGCCATATACTGGAGTTTGTGGACAGCCACAGACTGCACCTGGCAGGTCATACAGATCAGTGTCTGTGGGCACGGACATGGTACCTGTGCCTAGCAGGGGTGCTATGGACCATATCCGGTACTAAGCCAGACTGGGTACTGTCATCAGAAGCGGATGTTTGTTGACTGGACACAGGTCCCTGTTGGGACTGTCCAGAGCCACGTGCACGTGGTCTCCTGGGGTGGTCTGATGACAGCACAGACCCAGCATTGCTGGGGCTGCTGCTGGCACTATGGGGGCGTCCGTGGGCCTGTTGTCGTCCACGCCGACTGCCAGCTGCTGCTGTTGCTGGCATACGGCCACGTCGACGCCGCAACCGTTCACCATTGCCCTGGCTCATGGACATGTGGTTGTGGAACTGCTGTAATATGTCCCCACAATGTCTGTCTATGACATCGGTGAAATTACGGATAGCATCCGCAATGTCACGCATACTGTCAGCCATGGATGTGCGACATGCTCTCAGCTCCCTCAGACCCTGTCTGGTGTACCTTTCCATACGCGACTGTGCCTGCATGACAGCCCGAAACACAGCTGAGGTTGACAGACCTCTTTGGGCACGTCTGCCAGAGGCAGTACACCCACGGATGCTCCCACGAGAACCCATGGGCAACTGTCTGTGTGGTACCATTTCAGGACCCTGCCCATGGCTGCTGTGTGGGGAAGCATGTGCCACAGATACCACATTACCCTGGTCAATGCCCACTGTATCCTGTCCATCACCTAGGGACAATGGTGATATATGATGCACTGGCAGGATGACTGTGCGCAATGATGGGGTTGGCAGCTGTGTACTGTCAATTGGCTGACCAATGACGGACCCTGACACACCTTCCTGTGCCATTACACAGATATCATCATTATCAGTACCTGTGGCACCAGATTCAGGTTCCCTGCTGCAGGACACCAGAGCAGCACCAGAACCTGTGGGAGGAAGACAGGAAACACAGTTTACAATGTCTACACAATGTTACCAGTGATGCACTAATGCACACATGCACACATGCACATGTGGACACATGCACACATGCACACGCGGACACAGGCACACATGCACACATGCACACGTGGACACAGGCACACATGCACACGTGCACACGTGGACACATGCACACGTGGACACAGGCACACATGCACATGTGGACACAGGCACACATGCACACATGCACACATGCACACATGCACACGTGGACACACGCACACATGCACACATGCACACCCCGCAGTATACACACAGAGCACTACTGAGTTACACTATTATTACTAGCACTATCAGGACTATTATAGGTATTGTTAAAACACACTCACCAGCATGGATGGGCTGCCTTGCTGTAACACCGGAGGGACCTGCAGAAATGAGGGGATTAATGTCAGTGGGCACAACTGTGCCATTGATACTGCGTATGATACAGTTCAGTAGTACACCAGTTGCCTTTCACATGTCAGCTGCTGATATTGGCAGTATCACACCTGCACAATTACATACTATGTTGACAGCTACATACCAAGGACACACCTTACACATGCATAAACTAACAGTGTACAGAACAGTCAAGTGTACATATGGCATATTACCTGCACACTCCATGTCGTGTTGCTGTGTGGATCCAGCCTCCATCATAGTGCAGGTGTGTTGCTGTTGATGTTCCTGGGCTGGAGCCACAACACTTAGGAGTAGCTCCTCCAGTCTGGTGAGGGGGGGATGTGTGGCCACCCCACCTCCTGTGGTGACCTGTTGCCTGTGGATATCCGACGCACGCTGACGGACATTTCTGATTAAATCACTGCAGTGATGTCATACCTGCTCATATGTCCTATTATGCATGCCATTGTCATTTACCCTACGGACAAGTTCTTGCCACAGTGCAGCCCTCTCCTGCTGATTCTGGCTGGTGCGGGAAAACAGTATGTCATAATCCCGCACCAGGCTCTGGTGTATCTCTTCATCTTCTGCAGCAGAGTAGGCAGGATTTTGCTGACGCGCCATGTCCCTGAAAGAAAACACAAACAGGATATCAGCAAACTATGTCAGCAATATATGGCACACATACTGTACATGATACTCAACTGTAGTGATATACTACTACTCCCATATGTAGCACGTGTGTGTCTCTTGGTGGATACACATGTACATGGCCAGATATCAGTGCTCAGCCAACACCTGTGCAACAATACCTACCACATTCCATACAACATAGTACCAAGCCCCATCGGTCAGCACACTGAGACAGGTCCAATGCACAACCTCACTCTGGGGGTTCATACCAAGGTACTGTATGTGGAATGCCATCCACTAGTGTGATCTGGACAAAAATTAATCGGCCTGGATATACATAGCCCACCACCACCACCAGCACAGTAGACTACTTTGATATATATGTGAATAGACAGATTTTCACTTGTTAGGACTGACATGGTATCCATGCAGCCCACTGGGCCAGTGGAAGCCACAACCCACAATGCTGACCCCTTTGCGAATGTTTCCCACGGACATCCCAAAGAATGCATGGAACATGCACACACATTTCTAACCCAGACCCTATGCACAAAGGTTAAGCATCCTGTCTGGTGGACCCCAGCCAAAGGCAAATTGTATAACGATAGAAGGAGGCTACTGCAGGACAGAGCAGATTCACATAAAGGGAAGGCATCTGTGGTCAGCACTGGTAATAAGCTACGGTCTCTCATAACAACATCCACGGCCAACTCTGAGAGGGAAATGGCCACAAACACTATAGATAACCACAAGGCCTTCTTCAGTTTTGTTAGACATATGGACCAAAAGCCTCAGATATGCTCTGAGTTACTACACACCTACTTAACATTCACTGAACCCACGGATATTGGCAACATTCTGGCAGACAGGTTCAGTGCAAATATCCCCCCTCCCTCTCCCCCACACTTAGAAATACTTATCACAGCTGAATGTAACCTCCCTATCATCTCAGCTGTCCAGGTGAGGGCCGCCCTCAGCAAAGCAGAACACACAGCATCAATGTGACCTGATGGTATCCCTGGATGTGTGCTACGTGAACTCCAAGAGGAGATACAACCGCATATAAGACTGATATTTAACCTTGGCCATACTACAGGATATGTACCTGAACACTGGAATACAGCAACAGTGGTCCCACTCCACTAAGGAGGCACCTCTACTGACCCTGGGAACTACCGCCCCATAAGCTTAACCAGCCTGGTCTGCAAAGCTATGGAATGATTCATTATGGGACGCATATACAGCGATATTGGGTACCTGCAGGCACTTGATCCCACCCAGTTTGCCTTTGTGATGGGCTGATCCTGCCTTTTGAACCTGGTTGACCTTTTCAAAACAGTCACTACAGCCATTGATAGGTTCATAGGTTCATAGGTTTATACTAGGCTATCTGCCCTAAGGCATTTATAAGCCCAGCTCAAAGTTTTGTGGCTTACGCCACCCCTTATGTTAAAAAATACTGTGCCCATTAGTTTGTTGTGCCTCTGTCCAGCAGTGACACAGAGATGATTCCCGGGGTAAACCTACGATCTCCCATCCACCGGTCAAGATTTCTCTTGAACAGAGCCATCGAGGTGCTCTGCCTCACATGGACTGGGATTTTATTCCACAGCATAGGGAGTCTCTGGGTGACAAATCTATCCCTCCAGCATGTCCTATTTATATCCATGCTAACGTTTAAGTCACTTGCTCTAGTGGATCTGGTAGATTTGGATTTTTTGAGGTGGAGCATGTCCATTAATTCCGGGTTGGACATGGCCTTGTATGTCAGGCACAGGTCACCTCCGAGCAGGCGGTATGCGACTGAATAGAGCTGGAGTTTCTTCAGTCTGGCAGCATATGACAGATTTTGGAGTCCCTTTATCCTTTTGGTGAGGAACTTTTGGGGTCTCTCCAATTGCTGCAGGTGTCGGGTGAGATACATCCCGAATGGAGCATTGTACTCGATCATTGGTCTGATAAGTGAAGAGTACAGGGGATCAATGACCTCACTTGATCTGGATGTGAATCCATTCATGATCAGGTGGGCAATGTAGAAGGTCTTTCTAACCACTTTAGCAATGTGAGTGTCAAAAGAAAGGCCACTGTCAACCTGGGTCCCCAGGTCCCTGATAACCTCTTCTGTGCTTAATGGATTGCCACCTATATGGTAGCTTGGCGTTACCTTGTTTTTCCCGAAGGGTATGACTATACATTTTTTGGCATTTAACTTCAGGCCATGGCTCTGGCACCAGTTATCAGTTTCCGTGAGACCTCTCTGAAGGATATCTGTGTCCGATGTACTTTCCACTATGGCGCCCAGTTTGCAGTCATCTGCAAACTTTGTCAGCCATAGTCCTCCTATGTTTGCCTCTACTTCTGAGAAGTAGATGCCGAACAACAGGGGGCCAAGGACTGAGCCCTGTGGGACCCCACTTGTGACCGGCTTGGAGTCTGACATGGCCAGCAACTCTAACCCTGTGGGTTCTGTCCTTTAGCCAGTTTGCAACCCATCTTGTGACATATGGGTTTACATTTAAGCTGGTAAGTTTCTCTATAATACCAGTGGGGTATTGTGTAAAGCTTTGCAAGGTCAAGGTAGGCTGTATGGACTGCCTTTCCCTCATCAATGGCCTTGGTGACTGTTTGAAAAAGTCGGCCAAGTTCAAAGGCATGATCTGCCCTTGACAAAGCCAAACTGGGTCGGGTCCAATGTCTGCAAGTCCCTATGTCTTTGTTTATGAGTTCCATTATGATCCTCTCCATAGCTTTGCAGACCAGGCTTGTTAAGCTTATGGGCGGTAATTTCCAGGGTCCGTAGAGTACCGCCTTTGTGGAGTGGGACCACAGTTGCCGTCACGCCACTCCTTGGGCACGTATCCTGTGGTAAGGCTAAGATTAAACAGCTGCCTTATATGGGTTTAGTTCCCGTTGAGTTAAGTGTAGCACACAGCCGGGGACACCATCCGGTCCCATTGATGCTGTGTTTTTAGCTTTAGAGAGAGCAGCTTTCACCTGCGCATTAGAGATGTCTGGGAGGCTACACTCCGCTGGGATAGTTATCTCTCCTTCTGGGGGGGAGAGGGGGGTGAAGTTTGCACTAAACCTGTCTGCCAGTATGTTGGCAATGTCTGTGGGTTCAGTGATTTTTGTATCATTTTGGACTAATTCTGCGCATATCTGGGAGTTTCCACCCAGGTTTCTAACATAGCTGAAGAAGGCCTTATGATTGTCTTTTGACTCTATTGCAATTTTTCTCTCAAATTTGGCCTTGGATGATTTTATGAGTGCTCGTATTTTTTTACTAATAATGATCAAGGGTGTCTTCTCTTTTATGGATTTTGCTCTATCATGTAACAGCTTTCTCCTCTTATTGTAAAGTTTGTTTATGGCTGGGGTCCACCAGACTGGACGTTTGCCCTTGGTGGAAAGAGTCTTGGTTTTATTAAGGATTGCCTGATCCATGCAGTCCTGGAGGTGTTCGTAGAAGGCATTTGTAAGGGCTTCTGCAGCTTGGGTTGTGGTTTCCACTGGCTCGGGGCCTTGAAGGATACCACACCAGTCTTGAGTAGTGTGAAGTTTGCTTTAGAAGTTCTTCACTGTGGTCTTTTTGTTTGGGGTGGGGTGGGATGTGGATTTCCAGTGAGATAAGTTTGTGATCTGATCTCACCAATGAGGGATATACTTCCGGTGTGGAGCATTTTGTCCCCATGTTTGTGATGATGAGATCTAGTATATTTTCTCCTCTTGTGGGAACGGTGACTAGTTGTTCCATGGCATTTGAATTTATGAACTCCAGGAATCTTTTGGCTAGAAAGTTGGGGCTTGAGTAATGTTCCCAGTCTATATTTGGGTAGTTGAAGTCACCCAATATAATGGTGTTTGGAGATACATTTATACCCTCCAGTGTCTTCAGGAAGGCTGTGTGGGGTTCCTGAGTTTGAGAGGGTGGCCTGTAGCATGCTACAAATTGTAGAGCAGTTTTGCCTATGGTTAATTGCACCTGGATGGTTTCCGATGCTTCATGCATTGCCACCAACCTGGAGGTGTGGGTATCCTTGATGAATATGGATACACCCCCTCCTTTTGTGGTGTGGTCTGGTTTTGGGGCAGCATGATATGAGGTAAAACCTGATAGTGCGGGGTGCTCTCAGGAGCCTTGAACCAGGTTTCAGTCACAGCACAGACATCGATGTTCTCCATACTGAGAAGGGCCTCGAGAGCGTGCATTTTGAGATTTAGACTTCTGGTATTGAGCAGCATTACCCTTAGTTTCTTCCCATTTTTTTTTTCTAGGGTGGTAGGTTTAGAATTTGAGCCTTGCCTAAAAAAGGCACTATGGGGGTGGCAAGAGCCTTAGCCAATATCCAGAATCCCAGGGGTGACAGGTGCAAGCCGTCCCTTGCGAATCAGCGTGGCTTGTCAAGCATGTCATCCCAGGCAGACAGACACTGGATCCCCTTTGAATGACACCAGAAATTTAGCCAATTGTTAAAGCTGATCATCTTGTCTCTATGTTGTGGCATCATTCTTGGTGAAGGAAGGATACTGCTCAGGGTCAGGGTCATACCTGCCTGGGCTACATAATCAGAGAGCTCCTCTATGTCTCTTTTCATGTAGTCCAGGGAGGTACGTCTCAGGTCGTTCACACCAGCATGGACAATGACTGTGTCATATTTGTACTTGCTGTGGAGTGACCCGAGTGCTTGTGTTATGTGGCGGATTCTAGCGCCCGATAGGCAGCTTACTGTGACTCTCTCCTTGTTCAGCCTGGTGAGTGGGACGTCAGTGTGTCTGACTATGGAGTCACCTATGACAAGTATGTTTGGTGTTGTATTTGGCCTTAAGGGCTGTGACTGCTTTGCACACTGATTTTGTGGTTTATGTGTTGCCTGTGGTGTATCATGAGGTGGCAGTTGCTTGGATGTCTGCTTTGGAGGCCTCTGCTGTTTAGGTAAATTTTTGCTCAGAGTCTCCGAGTATGACTTTGTGTGTTTATGTGTTTGATTCATTGTTGTGATAGCTTTATGTGAGACTGGTTTTGTGGTGTGTGTAGTTGCCTTCTCCTCCTGTCTGGTCTTGCCAGTCCTGAGTTGAGAGAGCTCAGCCTCCAGTTTGGCTAAATAGCTGCATCTCTCGCAAGTATTTGTGTTATGTGGGAGGAGGAGAGGGTTGTCAGTGTATATGAGGCAATTGTAACATTGCCTCAATATTCCCAAATTCACCAACTGAGGGCAAAACAGTCCATACAGCCTACCTGGACTTGCCTAAGGCCTTCAACACAGTACTCCACTCAGGCATCATAGACAAGCTCATCAGCTTACATGTTACTACATATGTCACATGATGGGTTGCACACTGGTTGAACTACAGAATCCATAATATCAATATTGCGGGAGCCATGTCAGACTCAAAGCCAGTCACATGTGGTATCCCACAGGGCTCTGTCCTAGGACCCCTCTTGTTTGGCATTTACTTCTCAGATGTGAAAGCAAACATGTGCGGGTTGTGGATGACAAAGTTCCCAGATGACTGCGAACTAAGCGCCATAGTCGTTACACCAGCTGACACACACATCCTACAGACAGGCCTCACTGAAACGGACAACTGGTGCCAGAATCATGGCCTAACACTGAATGACATGTAATGTATAGTCATCCCCTTTGGATGAAACTACGTGCACACAACTTATCACATAGACATACATATAGATACAGACCAATGACACATATGGACGGTTCAAAGTATGTAGACTATTAACTTGTTACTTTACATTACTTGTGTTTGTCGCAGCTGGTTGCATTACAGTTACTATAGCTTCCTGCTGCTGCTAGCTTAGCTTGATGCTGACACTGATGACAGCTTCAGCTTAGTTTGTGTTACGTGTGTTTTTGTTTCTGTTCTTATTTTCTTTTTTTTTTCTCTCTCTCTCTCTGCCTCCAGATGGTGCAATGAAAGTATTGCATGTGTGGAGTGGGAGTACAGGGTGCTTTTGTAGGTATCTGCATAAGTCCATGTGATGGCCTCTGCAGGCCTCTGCACCAATTGTAAGCCAGCATTTGCTAATTGCATGTAGCCATTTGTGTACTGATTGCAGTTCTCACTGTGATTTCAGGACAGTGCTATAAAAGGGTATGTGAGATAGGTGTTGCCCTTTCAGATTGTAAGGGTGGGGACCATGCTGCTATGCTGTGGACACTGTTCTGTGAGTGTAAAGGTTAGTATCTCTCTCATGATTCAGGCTGTGTTGTAGATTCACATTTCTCCATTCATCTCTCCTGTTTCCTGTACTAAGTGTGTATGTATACTGACACCTACAACTATATATATATATATATATATATATATATATATATATATATATATATATATATATATATATATACATACATACATTTATATATGTATAATAACTGACATTATTACCTACTAGCTACCAACTAGCATGGCTGTTTCTGTTCACACACTACTATTATAGAAATCCATTAGATTTGACAGTAAATATACATGACATGCTTTGTGTACTACACATCCTATATTCCCTTTACATTCATCCCTACTATTACATGATATATTTATTGTAGCACAATATTCTTGTATAACAGTTGTGGCTTAGTGGTAAGAAATGCAGACTACTGTTTCCAAGGTCCTGGGTTCGGGACTGACAGTGAGATTTTATTTTGCTTTTGAACTGACTACAGGACCTGTCAATCAGAGTGACTAAGGCACTTTTAAGCAGTTGTAACCGGGTTAGCGCTGGTTTGCGCGGAGTTCCCGCATGCGCACTGGCGTTCAGCTCTGCCACACCCGCTTACAACCGCTTAACAGTGCTTACTCTGGCGCACACCTGAGCTATTTTCTTTGAAAGAAATGAAAATGGGGAGACAGGAAAGTTGTAAAAAGGGGTCATAAAGAGGGTAAGACAGTAGAGAAACAAGCTTGGGTTTTGCAGGAGGGATGTAGGTAAGGCCCATAGCTGCCCATTTCTTCATCAGCAACAGCTGTGCATATGTTTGTAATTTGGTGTGATATTTGAAACCTTCCACCCCTGAGAGAGGTGTCAGGACAACAAAAATACTTGTTGTACAGCCAGTTGTAATTGATAGTTTCCATGTCCAGCAGACATGTGTGTGGAATGGGCAGCTATGTATGGGGCGTAATTTTTTTGTGGGTACAGAGTGCCCTTTTTTTTTTTTTTTTTTTTTTTTTCAGGTGAGAGTGGTATGTCAGGTAAAGGAAGTCAGTATAGCTGGGGAGGTAGGTTGGGTAGGTCAGCAGACAAGACAAACAAGACGCATGCAGGGGTGGTGTATGACACATGTGGGGGGGGGTTACACAATTGACGGGGATGGATGTTTGGATATCCAGAGCCCATGAGCCCACAGATGGCAACAGTGGAACTGATATCCCCACCCATGGGCAGTTGCCACTGTTCCTTCACTGCCCAGGACAGGGCTGTGCTTGGGGCTGTGTAGGCCGGGCAACAGGCATTGCCCGTAAGTTGTGCCACCTGTGCCTCAAGCTGGCATAGGGGCCCAAGAACAGAGTCCCGGATCTCCCTACGGACCACAGTCCGGATGCTACGGAGGGTGAGTGGTGGTTCTCCTCCGGCCACACTTGCAGAGGGGGGACGGGCCCCATCCCCTGCAGCGCTTCCACCTGCAGGTGGCACAGGGCCACCGGAGGAGGGTCCAGACTGGGCAGTAGAGCCAGGTGCACTCGCCAGCTGAGGTGGGTCCACTAGAACACGCCTTCCCTGTCACCCTATGTTTTGCATTATGTCATGACAGTTTGGGTTAGTAACATACAAAACCATTCGCAATTAGTTGTAACAGCATGCATTAGTATTCCCATTAACCAAACACCCAGATATTCACACCATTGAACAGCGAGCATAACACATGCATAATCTGAACAGCAATACACAGTCCATCAACATGCAAGGTTGATTGATGGCAACAGGCCATCAGGTTTGGATGTATGAACAGGGCAGATGCATCAACATACATGCAAATATGTATGACCCAACAGGACAAATGTCCAGGGGTGTTAAGTGTGATTGCACATACCAATTTCACGTGGAATGGATTATATGTGGTTATAGGGTAGGGTGAAGAAAATATAATTAACACCTTCAAATACCAATACATATGCTATACATTTCTAATAGCTGCAGATATATACACACTACAGTTCTACCTACAGTTTCCTATGTGATAACTACTTCAAGTTGGTGATAGGACTGTTACTGCTACATCAATATACATTTTATTGTTATTCATACACGTTCATATCTGGCTTTGTTCAGCTACATCATCCTGCTGCATTTGCTTTATATAGCTATAGACAACTGTGGATGTTTGGTATTTCAGACAATCATACTATCTGCATATTGCAGACTGAGAGCAACATATTCAGATTTTGGGATACACATTCCAGCTGCAGCAACATTTTGAACACATTTCGCAGTTTGGTTCAGCTTGTCACATTCATTTCATTATGTACTGACTGCAGTATACTTTATTCAGGGGTTATTACTACTTTATTGGTGGATTCATAACTCTTTCTCACACTCTCTCACTTATTTTAATTTTACTATTCAGGATGGTACTTACTTCTAGGCTTTATTGACATGTTTTACCTGTAGGTATTACAATCCTTTCCAGCAGTCTCACTTCTGTCATATTTCAGTATTTCAACAGGGATATATTTCACACATGTGATTTGCTCATCTTCTGCAACTGTACTTTTCAGCCTGCTGCAGGTTGTGTACTATTATATTACAGATGGGGCATCTTTATTTCAGACTTTATTTCATACATTTTCATTTTTCTGTTTGGATTACAGACTGCAACACACTTTTGTAATGAAGCAATACTTGCAAACACTCTTACACTGTTACTTGCACATTTTATTACTTAGTGACTACACTGCACTCTTTTGCTAACTGTCATACTTTTATATTTCTTTACAGTTACTGGGAGAGGATTACTGACCTGCCTGGTGGCGCAACCACACCAGCCTATCGCCATAGGCTCTCCGGTTCGCAGAACAGACACCTGCAGCTGTAATATAAATGAAGTAATATTGGAATACACATCTCCATAATATCAGCTAGTTTAATTTCTTACATACATAATTAAATGTAACTTACTCTAGTGGGGCGTTGGGCATTTGCCGGGCCTCCTGGATCCAAAGGTTCAATTGGTCCTGCTTACGTCTCTTCAGGTCCGCATGGTGGTGATGGACCTGCTCACCAGTCCTTGGAATCCCTGTGGCACTGGTGAGATCATGAGCCAACCGGTCCCACGCCTCAGCCCTATATGCTCCCCACAGGACCTGGCCCTGCATGAGTTGGGCCTCATGATTGTGGACAAGGAGCCAGACCATATATCTGGACTCCTCAACGCCCCACCTCTGCGCTCGAAAGCAACTACCCTCACCTACTCCTGACATTCTGACTGCAAGTTAGTTCTACAATCGTTTATGCTGTGTATTCCCGCCTATGGGGCTTATATATGCCATTTTTCCCGCACTTATCTGTGATTGGCCATTTTGGAATTGTATCAGCTTCACAAAACCTGCTTTGTCATGCTCCACTTTCTATTCATTCCTATATATTTGCTATTACTGCATTTCAAAGTACAGCTGTCATGGCTTAGTGGTTCACTTCCTTGACTATGGTGCATGGTATCCTGGGTTCGAACCTGGCCACTGCTTTTTATATTTTATGACTGTCTAGACAGGCTAGGGGGTGTGTCTGTGTAAAGGCAGTTTTGTTACAGCTTGCTCAACGTTGCCCGTCGGTTAGCTTGTTGGCGCGGTTGCAGCTCCGCGCAAATGGGTTACGCTGGTTTACGCTTCATTTGGCTGTCAGCATGCATATTACGCTCAGCTCAGCTAGGGGCACACAGTTTCAGAATGTTAAACCACTGCTCACCTATGGGCACTCATTTTGCACCTGTTGAACCACTGCTCACCTTCGGGCACTCATTTTACATCTGTTAAACCACTGCTCACCTACGGGCAGATGCACTCACCTTGTTAAACTGTAGCTCAGCTATAGGCACATCTGGCATTTTTTATTATTTTGTTATCTCACATTTCTTCAAAATAAATGGCCTAT
Source organism: Protopterus annectens (assembly GCF_019279795.1). Lineage (NCBI taxonomy): Eukaryota > Metazoa > Chordata > Ceratodontiformes > Protopteridae > Protopterus > Protopterus annectens. The sequence goes on along the minus strand of NC_056732.1, from coordinate 996,923,781 downwards.
TTCATTACATTTTACATAAAATATAATTTTATATGTGTACATATATGTCAGGGACTTGTTTCATGCTTATTTCACTAAAAATAAAAATTGATGTTGTGGGGGCTCGAACCATGACTGCCTGCTCTTCAGCCGACATCTCTACCGCTGCACTATTGCTTTTTGGCTTACTTTGCATAGTTAGTTCTTATATGCTTTTCCACTTACTGCTAACTGTGGCTCAGCTACGGGCATGCCCGTGCAAACGAGCGCACTCAAGGGCAAACATCTTTACAGTTAAAAAAAAATATACCATGTTCATTTATATAATTTTATGTTCATAGTCTGTGGGGGCATGTGTTGTGTTGTGTTTATTCACATTTCCATGTACTCTGTCGTGGGTGTTTACTTTGGGCACTTTTACTCTTCTGGGGGGCGTGTCCGCTTGCAGGGCTCGGACTACGGAAATGCCCCCTACTGTCTTCCACGGACCGTGTTAGCCTTAGGTGTGATTCAGCATGCCCTCATGCATATGCATGACATGCTGATGTCACACCGTTTAACTGCAGCCTCCGTGTAAGCCTTGTATCTCTTACACGGAGGCTTTGTGAATCCTGCCCATTGACTAAACCAAAGCTACTACTACTCAGAACAACTTACATTTGAATTATCAAGGGTTATAGGATTCTAGCTCATAAACTCACAACAATGGTGAAAACTTTTTTTTATAGTTGAATACAATAAAATGACATATATTGAGTGTTGTAGCAAACAAAATGTCTGTTGTCAAATTCCAGAAGCTTAAAAAGATAAACTTAAAATCATGATGTTGTAATTGCTGGTAGAGATTGACAGTTGGACATCTTGTATTTAGATCTAATAACAAGAGTGGGAGTGTTTTAGTTTCTATGAGAATTAATTTTACTTCTAATTCTATTCAATCTTATGATAACTGTGAAACTTATTGTCATCAGTGTATCAGACTGAAAATATAAATGGGACTTGACCCTTTGTTCTTGGTTCCCAGTTTGAAAATGAACTGTGATGGATCATTTAATCAATATAAACAAAGTTGTTTAAAAATAAATTTGACATCATTGCAGGCGATATCAGTGATCCAGATGTTGACTGGAGTTTAATTCCCTCTAATTTGAAACTGGTCAGCAATATAATTGAAGGCAGTTTGCTGTCACTTTATATCAAAGTGGTAACAAGTTAAACCAGGAAGGGTAATACATCAAATGTAATTTGTGTCAATAATACTTTTCAGATCATTAGTTGAAATGTTGATTCTGAGCTGAGTGTTGTGCATCTTGCAAGTTTAAATCAAACTTCTCAATCTCTTAGAGCAAGAAATCTGGACAAAGCCATAATCAAAAGTGGGACAAAGGCCAAAAATAAGAACAGTTTTTAATATTGCTCTTACAAACCTAGAAAGTTGATAGAATAACAGGTTTTGCATTAGCATGGATTTTCTGAAGGGTATGAAGTTGGACACTTAAATGTCTGTCTTTATTTTCTAACTTTAATCTTTAATGACATGTCACAAATTTGCCAGAAAAACACAAATTTATTAAAAACGGACCAAAGTTACGAGAAAAAAATTTGGACAGTCTGCGAAAATCTGTACAGTTGAGAGATATGGTAAAGTATATAATGTTAGTAGAAAAAGTAGTGTATAAATTATAAAAAAATGGGGTACCAAATATTAACTTCCGTGAGATCTAAATAAGTGAGCCAGGAATCTTAGTTAATATATTAGTAGGACAAGTCTTTTAATATATTAATAATATTTCTTCTGGTAGCAAAGTATCAACAGTGGAAATAAAAGAAAGGGAGGAGTGCCCATCTATCTCAATAAATATTTTTTCCATGACAACTAAATTAATCAAATTGACATCTGATATGGGCATGACTAACTAAACGGTTATTTTTGGATAACATTATTGAATTACTGATGTTTTAACTGTCCTGTTTCAGAAATTATTAGATTGTGGTTTTGTCCATGGTGAATGGAAAATTGCTATTATGGGTTCAGTACTTCAAGTGTGATTTTTGTGCCTCTTAAAATTATTATAGACGCATTAGTCTGTCAAATATAATGGGGCAGTGTTTTGAAAGATCACTACATTATGTGATTACATCAGGGATATCCATAGGTATAGATAGCTAACAACATGGATTCCAGTCAGAGTGCCATTGTTTGAGAAATAGGATTTGCTTTTATTTTAATATAATAACTGTCATCTATTGTCTGTCTCTGCAGATGTGATGTGTTTGGGTCTAAGGCATTTTATACAATTTCAAATAATGAAATTATTATAGCCTTAAGTCAATTAAAGGTTGTTAGATGGGTTGATTGTTGGTTGCAAGAAAGAAGTTGTGTCAGGATACAAAATAAATTATCAGTTATAAAGAAAAATAGGGTTGCAAGTCCACTGGGCATTGCTTTAGATCCACTGTTGTTTGGACTCTTTATTATGATATTGCCAGTCCTTAAAAAAAAGTCATGACCGAGTAAATTTGCAGAGAGCACAAAACTGGTGGCATTGTCCCTAATATGTGTGACCAGAATCTTGTACAAACATTTCTTGACTTATTAATGGAATGCTTTAAAAAACTTGGGTATACTGGTAGATAAAAGACTGCCTTTTAAGAAGCACGTAAATGATATAATATGATGATCATATGGCACAGTTAAGACTATGCTTACTTGTATCACCAGTAGGTCTAGTAGGGTCTTAATTCCTATTTTGAATTGGTAATAAGACCATTGTTGGTGTACAGTGGGTCCTTTTCTTTCATAATATCAGTTGAAATGGTTGGAGAGTGTGCAGAGATGTTTTACAAGGCAAAATATTTCTCTCAGGCTGAAGCACTTAATCCTATATACCATGGGATATAGACTGTTCAGGGGTGATATTATATTACATATAAATGTTTATAAATTATGTTCTTGCTACAATACACATGGTATATCTTTTACATCACATATGTTAGACAGAAGAAACAATAGTTTACTTGTATCTCTTCAGCATGAAAATCAACTTTATGGCATTCTATTTTCCACTTTAAGGCAGTAAGGTTATGGAATATATTATCCACTTACGTGAGGAAATTAGATAACCATTCAGTACTTAAGCATGCGTTCAGTAAATGGTTTAATGATATGGTATGTGAGCCTACGCTAAATAGCTGCAAACTCCTGAATAGCTGATTCTAGGTTTTGAATGTGATGCTTAATACAATGAAATGTTGAACTGGAACACTGCTTCTCTTTGCTGTTTTTATTGTCAGCATGTAAAATGCAGCCAGGTCCATTAGCTGATAAAATGTAGTATTTTAGTATTTTTTTTTTAAATATTTAATTATTGTTTTTTTTTTTTTTTTTTGGTAAGTGAAGCTACATTATATTAGGTCACTAAAGCTGGCAGGTATGTATCCAAAAGCAGTCATGAACTGAAAAGCAACTATAAAGGATGTGGTAACATTGTAAGACATACTAAATTACTAAATTCTGAGTTGGCAAATTGTAGGAAAAAAGAGAAAGTAACAGGTGTTGGCACAAAGTCTGTATGCAGTCCTCTGTACTCACTTAATTTCCCTACATGGGCACCGGAACCATAGAGCCAGGGAGAGGGGGAGCCCCCCCCACACTTTTACAGCTGCAAGACCTGTCAGGAAGAGTTAATGAAGTGGAGATTTCATGCTAACATGGATTCGCACGGGGAAGTTAAACAAACTAAACTCGCTGCTCTTGTTCTCTTATTGCTCTGTGTTACAGGAGTTTTGCTGCCGCTGTTCTGTTGGTGCTGCCAGAGCTAGAGTCATGCCATTAAGAAGAAGGAGAGGTTTGTTCTTTTATTTGCAGGAGTCATGATGCTCCCCATGTGTGTGTGTGTGTGTGTGTGTGTGTGTGTGTGTGTGTGTGTGTGTGTGTGTGTGTGTGTGTGTGTGTGTAAAATGCCCCAGCTAGGTATTCCTGGTGGTTAGTGTTACTCAGGCTCAAACAAGAGCCTCAATTCTCTAGCCAAACCACCACTTGTGATTCATGGAGTTGAGTCCATAGCTCTCAACTGTCCAGATTTCCACAAAATATTTGACTCATACTCTTGGTCTTTTTCTCTTAAAATTTGTGGTTTTCTGGCAAATCAGTGACAACTGAATTCACTAAATAATGATAGCCCTGTAAGTTTCAGTCTTCCTATCTTTCAGGAAACACATGGTAACACAAAACACTTTTGTTTTAGCAACTTTCTAAGATTATACAAGCAATATTAAAAGTTGTCCCTGGTTTTGGGCCTTTGCGCCCCCAAATAAATTTTGGCTTTTTCCAGATTTCTTGTGCTGTGAAGTTAAGAGATTTAGTTGAGTGTCAAGTAGATTTTACAAGGAGCTGATAGCTTCAGGGAAAGAGAAGTTTAGTGCTACTTATGTTAAGTCGTTTGCATAGTTAGTAGCACAACAGGTAGTATACTTGCTTTGATGCAGAAGGCTGTGGGGTTTTCTCCCACAGTATGCAAATGGATCGCTGATACTGTACTGTATTGTACTTTAAAGAGAGTGGATGCTACAGTCCTATGAATGGCCTCCTTTGGAGGAGTTACCTAGTAACCATGTTTCTGTTATCAGTTTTCCCATCCATTCCCCATTGCAAAATTACTAGCTTATCATTTTTTTAATGTAGCATAGGCAATTTATTCTTCAAGAGCAACAGGCACTTTATTTGTAGATGAAACAATGAAATATAAAGTTGTTTGCTAGCAGCAACCTCTTCATTAGTTACAGATCCCTTTAATGTGGAATTATTTAGATGTCTTACTTCTGCAGAGATTTTGCATATTTACTGATATTGGTGGATTGTAATGACAAAGTTTGAGTGGCCTTTTATGATTGAAATTTTCTGAAATGGGTAGTTTTGTCATTATTGGTTCATACATTTTGTTTCATTGCTTATTAGAAGACTGTTCCAAACTACAAATTTAAAACGCATTCTAACAAGTGGCACTGTATTATACAAGGAATATAATTTAATACAATCAGGTTAATACAATCAGGAAGGTGAATCAAAGGACGTATGCATGTATGCTTGCTCTCAGGAAGCAGATCAAAACAGGCAAAGAGACCAGTCACCAATGGAGTCCCCCAGGGTTCGGTGCTGACACTTTTTCTGTTTTGCATGTACATCTCAAAAGTAAAAGGAAATACCAAAGGGCTTTGGCTGACTAAGTTTGAGATGACTGCAAGCTAGGAGCAATTATTGAATCCCCAAATGACTTAACCATCATGCAGGAAGTTTTGTCCCAAACAATAACTGGTGCCCGAATCATGAATTGAAACTAAACTCCAAGAAATACATTATCGTATCCTTTGGGAAGTCATCTACTCCAGGGAACTGCCAAATTGACAATGCCTCCTGAGAACTGACCAAGTTGTTTGAAATTTGGGAACAAGTGATCTAACTTTTGACCAACATGTGCCCATAGTCATAAGAAAGTCTTTCTATATTGAACAGCTTATAAACAAATTGATTGTGACTAGATCTAGAGATGTTATTGTCCCCCTTCACAAAGCCCTCATTAGGGCAATCATTTTGTATAATGCCCACTTTGGCATGTATCTGTCCAAACCCATACAACTATTGGAATACCCACAGAGATACCTTAATAAAAGGATACAAATCCTAAACAATAGGTCTTGCATGGACCATGTCAAAGATTTATCAATATACTCAGTATCCTACAGAATGCTTAGAGGTGACATGTCTGGCATACAGGGCATCCTCCGACCTAATACAGATGGACCTACTGAACATCAGCTAGTCAAATGGCATCAGAAATACTCAGTCCAGGTATCTAAACTGAATGTTGTGAAGTAATCGATATATATCACAGAGGCTGCCACTGTTCCAGAACAGACTATCCATTCAAGTAAAACAAAGCTCATCCCTGTCCATATACAAATGCAACTTTGATGTAAGGATGAGTAATAGAAAATGTACTCTAGGATTGCCCCTCATGCCACTAATGGATAGAGGCAGTTCCTAAATGCTGCATCCTTTACATGGGTCCCCTCAAATTATCTATAGTATGATCACGTTTATTCTCACTAGGGCTAATATACAATTATCAGCCATGGTATAGGTAAGACCAATCAGGAAATGTTTATTCAAGCACCAAAAGGGAAATTGGCTAAGCTTAAAATGTCCTCCAAGTGAACCAATGTTGTGGTAGTAAATAGTTTTAAAAAATTGCCCTTTTTAGATCACTAAGTGCCCCTCTCACTCTCCGCCCCTTCAGTCTTAATCAGCTTCCGACACCTTTGTTTTCCTATTATACCTCTTATTCCCTGTATAGTTCACATGCCCCTTTTCACTATCCTACTGTTATGTCCAAGTCTATATCATTTGAGCAAACGGCCACATTGCTGAACGGCAGTGGATCGAAAATGCAGTCCATTGATCTGTTCTGACTAAGATTGCTTTACTGTGGAATCAGGAAATTTGCCCTTTTCCCCACTGTAGTGCAATCTCGGAGTTGGGATATATATATATATATATATATATATATATATATATATATATATATATATATATATATATATATATATTGTTAGTGGGGGTTCGACGGAATGCATTTTTGACGCAATGCCATTTGACAATGTGACCATTTGCTGAAATGATATAGACCCATTATGTTATATACATATTATTAAATGTCTATTTTTCTCAGCCTCCACCTTTTTTAATCCTCTGTGTGTCTTCCCTTTTCTTTCCTTTATAAACAGTTTACTTCATAGTGGAGCTGTCATTAGCCACAATGGTCATTATGCACTGTTGCAGATTTTTAGCCCTTAAATGTAAGCATCCTTTTCTTTTCTCAGCTTCTACCTTCTCCATAAAGAGTCGCAATAAATGCTTTGTAAATCTTTTATTCAACTGTCCCTTAGTGCTGCTCGAAAATGCCTCACCACATGAGTACTTTAGGTAGCCACACTTTTGAAGCACTAACCTTTCCTCATACAGAGCTTGCAATGTTTCCCCACTTCCACAGCATCCTTTTTACTTCCTCCTCAACATCTCATACTTCTCCTCCATTGCTTTCCTCATATACATCTTACCCTAATCCCAAATATTTTACCTTTTTCACCTCTTTATCACTTCAAATATACCCACCTCATCCTACACACCTTAGATTCCAGACCCTCCTCTTCGTCAAGCATTCTAAATTCTACCAGAATCATTCTAAATCAATATGTAAACATCATTGGTTAAGGTTCTGCTTAAATAGTGTTAAAGATGGACTCTGCTTCACATGGATAGGGAGCCTTTTTAAGAGCATGGGGATCTTCTGAGACACATATCTGTCTCGCAAACGTGCATCGTTTATGTCATAAGCAAAATTTAAATCCATGTATTTTAGTGGTTCCGAGGCTGTTTGTTTTGTGGATGTATAAAAGATCCATCAGGGCAGGATCAGAGGATACTTTGCATGCAGGGTGTAGATCACCTCTCAGTACCTGTATGAGACTAGGTATAGAAGTGGGGCTCTAAGGTGATCATACCTCTCAATCTCTTACAGCAAGAAATCTGGACAATACCATAAATAAAAGTGGGACAAAGGTCCAAAAATAAGGACAATTTTTAAATATTGTTCTTACTAACTTAGAAAGCTGATAAAATAAGAGGTTTTCCATTAGCATGAATTTTCTTAAGGGTATGAAGTCTGAAACTCAAGTGCCTTTCATTATTTTCTAAATTCAGTCTTTACTGATTTGCCACTATTTTGCCAGAGAAAGCACAATTTTATGAAAAACAGACCAAAAATATGAGGCATAAATCTGGAAATTCTGCTAAAATCTGTACAGTTGAGAGGCATGAGGTGATCCATATAGGACAATGTGTTTATATCCTGCATTCGCCTGGTAAGGAAATTTTATGGGTGATCTCACTGATGCATATATTTGCTCTGCAGATACAATTTTCATTTAAGTGATTTGTTCTCTGTTTATGTGTATCATACCTCTCGACTGTACAGGTTTTCACAAAATGCCCAGATTTTTGCCTATTATTTTGGTCCATTTTTTTTATAAAATTATGGTTTTCTGGCAAGTTAGTATCAAATCTTTAAAGACTGACCTTAGAAAATAATGTTAGACATTTGAGTTTCAGTCTTCATACCCTTCAGAAAATTCATGCTAATGCAAAACCTGTTATCAACTTTGTGTTTGCAAGAGAAATATTTAAAACATGCCCCTATCTATGGGCCTTTGTCCCACTTTTATTTATCACTTTGTCCAGATTTCTATCTCTAAGAGGTTGAGAGGTATGATGTGTATCTATATTCTCTCCAATGCAGATAAATGATTAACCGAATTAAGTGTCAGAAAGATGAAATTTTGATACAGTCCAGTTGTAAGCTGTTTTGCTACTCTTAAAAGTGCCATTGATATTATGAAATAGTACAACAGCTATTAGTCACAATGAAGCAAGACAGCACATTTGAACTTTAGAAAAGGTGGAATGCTGCCATGCAAATTAATTTATGCATTCATTCATTCATTCATTCATTCATTCATTCATTCATTCATTCAGTCTTACAAGACAGAAGAACCTGGCTGAAACACATGCAGGCAAAATAAGGATATGCAGACATTGTTCTTAGAGTATCCCCAGCTGAGAACCAATCTGAAGAAGAACTGCTATTTTGCAGATGTCATTGTGTTGCAAAGTGACACCTTAAACCAGAATCTTGTCTTCAATAGAATGTTTAAGCAATAACCCATGGCTGGGTGTGGGTAATGCTGGATTTGCCTATGGTTTGCTTGGTTTGGTCACGAGTGTGAAGCCCTCGTGACCAAACAAAGCAAACCGTGGGTAAATCCAGCATTACCCACACCTAGCCGTGGGTTATTGCTATTATACAATGTTGTTAGTTTTGTGTTGTGTTATATTTGTGTTGTTGTCATTTAGGTATTTGTTTGCTTTAGTCTGTATTCTTCCACTTTTTGTGAGATAAAATAGTCCACACTTTTACTTCAGTATACTCTTTTTTTTTTAATTTACATCCTTCCATAAAGTTGTTGCATACATGTAATGCAACAAACATTTTGAATCTTTGGTTTGAAATCTGCCTTGTATTAATGTCATATTTCAATGAACATGAAGGTATTCCGAGCATCTACCATAAGTGCTTATAAAACCCATCGTGACCACAGTGAATGGACAGTCACTTTATATAAGGTTTTCTTTGCTTATTTATTCTCAAAAGTGTTTATTCGGTAGCCTCATCAAACACCCTCCAAAAATGTACAAAAATATATTGCAAAAAACAAAGAGACACTTTCAAACATGAGCTTGAGACTTAGCTATGATGTAATATCCGACAAGAAATTCTTAATCTTTCCTTGAGGTTACCTAGAAATCTCGTCTTATTACCATTCACCAAATGGTTTATATTTCTGTTTTACTTTGGTGCTCCTTTCTATTTTTAAAATACTTGTAGTACATCAATAAAAACAAATTAAATGCAGCAAAAACAATTCCTCAGGCCTTTCTTGTATGACAAAAAAACTTTTCACCAAAAACGAAAATAGCAGCCCAAACTGGATTTTAAATATCTTTACTTCAATTCTGGTACCTCGGCCTTCACCTTCTAATGGAATAACTTACAATGTGAAAAACCAGTTTATATACATCACCCTTCATGAAAATAATTAACAGAAATTAAACAATTAACCATTTTTTTCATCTATTCAAAAATTTAAAATCATATCAAACTCCACTTTAACATTACATTCAGTTTATAACAATTAATAACCAATACCTTGATACACATCATTAACAAACTACCTATCTTACTACATTTCTAAATTCATTCCTTTTGGATACAAAGTATTGAAATTAATAATAAAATTTGATTCCATATTTAATAATCTTTTTTGAAAGCCATGATCTGCCCCGCCCCCTACTCCATAAGGTTTAGCCAGAACACTAAATATCAAATCTGTACTTATACCCCCATGCTGTTGGTGAAAATGACTGGCCACTGGACTATCAAGCCTCCCATTCCTAATGTCTCATAGATGTTCCATTATTCTTAATTTTACCCTATGTTTAGTTTGTCCTATATACCATTTCCTTTCCTCACAATTACATCCTAAAATATAAATAACCCGAAAAGAATTACAATCAAAATGATCAATGGCATTATATAAAATGCCATTGATTCTAGTACCATCTACATTTTTAATCTTGTTACATACCTTGCACCTACCACATGCATGAGCACCTGCATTGATCGCCTTCTCTCTTTTGCCATTATATCTAAATAATTCCTTCAAAATTACTGAATCTTCCATATGAAAAAACTACATTATTGGGAATTATTGATGTTCTTCATCTCACATTGCTGCAGTCCTTACATATGGGTAGTCCGCTGTCCTCGGTCGGCCCGGATACCAAAGTATTAGGCTGACGTCGGTCATGGGCGCCCAGAACTGACATCAGAGCGTCAGGGGATAAGAGCGCATGACCGACGTCATATCCTCAGTCTTTTTTGCCGCATGGTCCGATGCAGAAGCAGCGTTGCAAGTGCCGTTCGGCGTTCTGAAATTTTCGTATTCTGAGTTTCAGACCGAATCCAAGTTGGGCTAAGTACCCGTTGGGAATATTTTTGTTTTTTCTTGCCTCAGTTAATTCCGGATGTCAGAAAAAGTGAATAATTGTATTTCTTGTGGGAAACAGATACCGCATAGGGATTATCACTCTCTTTGTATTCCTTGTTTGGGACCTGAGCACGACGTAGTCGGGTGTCGCTTTTGTGCTAAGTTTAATAAGCGCACCATCAAGCGTAGGTTAGATTGCGCTAGGCTTGTCTTCGGTAAGCGGTGTAATTATAATATGCCGTCGGATCCTCCGACGCCCGCTACCATGAAGAAGCGCAAAGACAAGTCTTTAAAACCCAGACAGGATGAGTCGTCCGTTCTGGACGCCAACTCTTTAGGAACTACGGGGGAATCTGTGGATCCGGCCGAGGTTTCAGTTGAGTCTCAGGAGGAGACTTTGATTTTGCAAGATGTGGCCTCTCAGGAGGCAGGTCAGGCTGAGGGGGCCTCTCAGGTTACTGTTCTCCCTTCCTTAACCAAGGGGATTAGGCCTTCTCCTTCTGTTTCTAAGGCTTCTTCCAAAGGCAGGGCTAGTTTACCTTTCCCTGGTGTCAGTCCTAGTTCTGCAGGTTCTGTGCCTAAAAAGCACATGCTTAAAATGGCAGAAGATTTAATTACTTTGATAAGAGGTTCTATGCCCCCTCCTGATAAGAGGCCCAGAGTGGAGCCAGAGGTGGAGAGTTTGGAACAGGCCTCAGATGATTCAGAGTCTTCGGCTGAAGACATTCAGGATTTTCCTACTTATTCTGATTCTGATGCAGAGGATTCCAGTCCTTCTGCTTCTCCTCCAGAAGATTTTTCCTTCTCAGAAACACTTCATTCTATGAGGGAGCATTTTAAATGGGAAGGTCAGGATTTCTCTGATTCACGGAAGAGGCTTAGGGAGTTCTTGTTTTTACCACAACATAGGCCCTTGGCTATACCTCCTGTTTTGGATGTTGTGCAAGATGTTTTCTCTGAGGCTTCCCTTAATCCAGATTCTTTGCCTCCTGCGCCAGTTAAACCGGACAGGTATTACAGAGTATCTGAGGCTCATAAATATCTGTATAAGAGTCCTAGGGCAGACCCAGAAACTATTAGCCAGGGACCTAAGGGTGTCAGGGCTTCTGTTGTAAAGAATCCAGTTCCTATAGATAAAGAGGCTAGAGCTTTGGATAGATGGGGTAAAAAGGTGTATACCTCTTCTACTTTAGCAATGAGGGCTTTGAATTGCCAGTTTCATATGTTGAAGTATTAGAATTTCCTCCTTACTCAACTAAAATCTAAAGTGGATGCTTTGGCAGAGGGCATTGAGTGTAAGGAATTACAGGATTTGGTACATGTCTCTGAACAGGTGGGTAAGCATTCTTTGCAGTGTGGTTTTGATGCTTTACAGGCTTCTTCCAGGGTGGCTGCCACTGGTTCAGTTCTTCGCAGGCACGCCTGGCTTAAGGATCAGAATTTGTCAGAGCATGTAAAAACTAGAATTTTGGATGCTCCTTTACAGTCTGAAGTTTTATTTGGTCCCCCTGTGGAGTCGGTCTTGAAAAAGATGGAAGACAAGGCTAAGTCTATGCAGACTGTTAAAGACTTCTTGCAGGTGCAGCCTCCAAAGTTTAGTAGGAATTGGTCTACTAAGGGGTGGACGTATCCTTCTTCTGATTCTCAGTCTAGAGGTAGATCTAGACGTGGTAGGGGCAGAGCTCAGAGTACTTTCAGGCCTAGAACATGGAGTTCACCTGCACAATCTTCAGGTGAGGGCAGGGGCCAGTCCTTTCGTAAACAGGCCCAATGACCTGCATTTTCAGCTGCCAGATTCTTCTTGCCTGGCAGCTCCTTTGGGAGGAAAGTTAGCACTCTTCAAGCAAAACTGGCTTTTAGTCACCCAGGACAAATGGGTATTAGACATTATAAACTGAGGCTACAAGTTTTATTTCCATACATTGCCTCCTTTCAAAGGTATGCCAGATGTTCCTCCTCAACAAAGGGTAGAGGCTTACAAGCAGATTTCTTTACTTCTTCAAATGGGAGCCATACAGCCGGTCCCTCTGTCAGAAGTGGGCCTAGGATTTTATTCTCGCCTGTTTCTAGTACCAAAGAAAGGGAACACGTGGAGACCGATTTTGGATTTATCTATCATCAACACATTCCTGGACATTCCAAAGTTCAAAATGTTGACGTTGCAACAGCTTTTACCTCTGTTGGGCAAAGATCACTGGATGGTAACTCTGGATCTCAAAGAGGCTTATCTTCATGTTCCTATCAGGCCCAGTTGCAGGAGGTACCTGCGTTTTTGGGCTGGGACTTTACATTATCAGTTCTCTGCATTGCCCTTTGGCTTATCTACTGCGCCCAGGGTGTTCACAAAGGTTCTGGCTCCAGTGATAGCCTTCTTCAGGTTGAGAGGAATACAAATTTATCCTTATTTGGACGATTGCCTGATTCTTGCTCAAGACAAGTACGAACTTCTTCATCATCTACAGTATGTGATGGCAGTGTTAAGGTGCCTAGGGTATTCTGTGAACGAAACAAAGTCCAGTCTAGTACCCTCTCAGGAAATGTGCTTTCTGGGTGTGAGACTGAATACAGCTTCCCAGATGGCTTTTTTGACCCCGGACAAGCAAAAGAACCTTACTCTTTACTTCCATCAATTGTCTCTACGGTCCAGGCTGACTGCAAGGACAGTCCTTCAAGCCTTGGGGTTCATGGCATCTTGTATCCTGGTGCTTCCCAATGCCAAACTGCATATGAGGAAGCTCCAATAGTATCTCAAGAATGTATGGACACAACACTGCCAAGATCTGGACACTGTCATTCAAATAATACCTTGCATTCAAAAGGAATTTTTGTGGTGGGCTCAGGAATGTCACCTAAACAAGGGACTCTCTGTGACCCGACCAGAGGCGAGTCAGATTCTAACGACAGATGCATCGGACAAGGCTTGGGGAGCACACCTCAATGGAAAATGGGTTCAAGACACGTGGCCTGCCAGACTTCAACATTTACATATCAACTTGAAGGAGATGTTAGCAGTCCAATCTGCATTGATGGCTTTCAAAGATTTACTTCACCCAGGGCAAGTGTTGATTCAAACAGACAACACAACTGTCATGTGGTACATCAACAAGCAAGGGGGAACACATTCGTACCCTCTTTGCAGACAAGCGATGATTTTGTGGGAGACTGCTCTCAGTTTACACCTCAATCTTCAGGCAAGGTTTCTACCAGGAGCACAGAACTCCTTAGCAGATGTGTTGAGCAGACAGATAGTGGATCCCCATGAGTGGAAATTGGATCCTCATGTATTTCGCAGGTTGACAGTGTTATGGGGAACTCCAGACATAGATCTGTTCGCTTCTCCACTAAATTTCCAGTTGCCAAAGTTTTGCACAAAAATGTTTCATCCCACAGCTTGGAAGGTGGATGCTCTATCCTTCAGTTGGAGCAATCTTCACGTCTATGCCTTTCCACCTCTGCCTCTCCTCCCAAAGGTACTCTTGAAGGCCAGACAAGACAAGCCATCCATGATTCTGATAGCTCCAGATTGGCCTCGACAGCACTGGTACCCTCTGCTGAGAAGTTTAGTACAGGAGCCTCCATGGCCTTTGCCTTCGATTCCGCACCTTTTGTCACAGGAGGGCAATCATTTCCTCAATGTCAGGATTCAGTCCCTGCATCTAACAGCCTGGCATATTCTGTTCTAGACCCTGGAGGGTCTCAGCTTCCACAACAAGTTTTGAATGTTATTTTGGAGGCCAGAAGGCCTAGTACAAGGAAAGTTTACGCTGATAAATGGAGGAGGTTTTTTGTTTGGAGCAAAGCAAAGGACTTTGATGTTTCCAAGCCTGATTTAAGTGTTTCTCTTCAATACCTTACAGATTTATTAGACAAGGGTTTGTCTTTCTCCTCTATAAAGGTTCATGCTGCAGCCATTTCTGCTCACTATGACTGTGACCCTCCTTTGTTCTCTCATTCTTTGTTTAAGCAATTTCTTAGAGGGGCAAAGAACATAAGACCCCACGTAGAGCTCCTACTCCTGCCTGGGATCTCAATTTTGTGTTGGAAAAACTTACTTTACCTCCTTTTGAGCCTGCAGCTACTGCCGAATTGAAGTTTTTGTCCTGGAAGACTGCTTTTTTGTTGGCCATCACATCTGCAAGAAGGGTTTCTGAATTACAGGCCCTTATGGCAGTTGAACCCTTCCTAATTTTTCATAAGGATAGGGTATCTTTACGTACTAATCCTACTTTTATGCCTAAGGTGGTTTCTAGTGTGGCCTTGAACCAAACTATTCATTTGCCTACTTTTTATGCAGATCCCCAAAATAAAGGGGAGAAGATTTTGCACACTTTGGATATTCACAGGCAGTTGTGTTATTATTTGAGCAGAACTAAAGGGTTCAGACAGCCTCAGCAGTTGTTTGTTTCTTTTGCCTTGGGTTCTCAGGGAAAGCCTGTTTCTAAACAAACTATTTCTAAGTGGATTGGTTTTTGCATTGCTTTCTGTTATTCCCATCATGGTAAGGAGATTCCGGCTGGAATCAGGCCTCATTCCACTAGGGCTACTGCTACCTCTACAGCCTTTTTAAGGGGGGTGGCTACTAAAGATATTTTAGAAGCAGCTACTTGGAGTTCAGTGCATACTTTTTCTAAACATTACCACCTTCCTCTTTATTCTAAATCTAGGGCTGGATTTGCCACTGCAATATTACAGGGCATTTTGGCAGCTCCTAATGCTTTATGATTTTGCCAACCTCCCTTTACCTCTGCTTTGGGATTCTACCCATATGTAAGGACTGCAGCAATGTGAGATGAAGAACATAGTACAGTTTTGTACCTACCATAAATGTAGATGTTCGAATATCCACATTGCTGCAGTCCAATTAACCCTCCCTCCTTCCCCTCTATAGTTTAGAATGGTTGTATGGTTTGGGTGGTAGCTGTGATTTGTACATATTTTGGTTTTGGGAAGTATTCTGTTTTTGGCTGTGGGCTTTCTTTTTAGGGCCTTCTGACATCTGGGGCAAGAAAAGACTGAGGATATGACGTCGGTCATGCACTCTTATACCCTGACGCTCTGATGTCAGTTCTGGGTGCCCATGACCGACGTCAGCCTAATACTTTAGTATTCGGGCCGACCGAGGACAGCGGACTACCCATATGTAAGGACTGCAGCAATGTGGATCTTCGAACATCTACATTTATGGTAGGTACAAAACTGTACTTTTTCAAAGTATCATCATTAGTAATAATGGGCCACATATCCAACACCACTTTTCTTAGAATAGGAGAAAAAGCTGAAAACCTATAAACAAAAAATATCTTATTTTTTTCACTAAATTTTGTTCTGTCATAATATGTCACTTCACTGCTTTTTCTACCCATAGTACCAAACTTTTTACATTGAGACCCATAAGGAACCAAACCCAGTTCTCTTTCCACTTTGCCTCTGTGTAGCTTAATACTTTCCCAAGGGTATCCTCTACTCCTTAATTTTTCACAAATTAAATCAAACTCCACTTTAACATTCTTTTTCTCTGAAATATTCCTGGCTATTCGTTTAAATTCCCCAAATGGTAAAGAATCAATTAAATGAACACTATGCATACTAGATGCATGTAAAAAATTATTTACTGCAGTAATTTTATGATAGGGTTAGGAATGAATTTAGAAATGTAGTAAGATAGGTAGTTTGTTAGTGATGTGTATCAAGGTATTAGTTATTAATTGTTATAAACTGTGAATGTAATGTTAAAGTAGAGTTTGATATGACTTTAAATTTTTGAATAGATGAAAAAAATGGTTAATTGTTTAATTGTTGTTAATTATTTTCATGAAGGGTGATGTATATAAACTGTTTTTTCACATTGTAAGTTATTCCATTAGAAGCCGAAGGCCGAGGTACCGGAATTGAAGTAAAGACATTTAAAATCCAGTTTGGGCTGCTATTTTCGTTTTTGGTGAAAAGCTTTCTTGTATGCCCAGAAATTAGTGTGGATGCTTTGGCCACAGACACAATCCAATAAAACTTTGTGATGTAATGTAATAGTGGTTTGTAGCCACCTGACTACCCCCCCTCCCCATAAATGAAGTTGCACAGATTATGCATGTTCATCTTTTTCTGCTTGTCTTTGTTTTTATGGTGCACATGGTACATGCTACACTTTAGTTCATTTGACGCTGTGGTACACATGACCTAAGGCAGTTTGACAGAAAAGAACCCTTATTTTCCAGAGTGTTACAACCCCCACTTCAGAGCATCAGCTTGTATAGTATTTTGTACATCCAGATGGAGATACATAACTACAGATTACTGTTTTTATATTATGCAGTACACAGTGCTATTACATGTATTTCTGGTCGGTTTTTTACTCGTTCAGTTTTGCTCAGTACTCATTGCCGCAGCTTGATACGTTAGTGGCCGGACCTTTTTATTTAGTTATGTCCGATTTACAATTTGCACGTTGGTTGGATTAGCCAATCAGCGTACACGTTTCTCGGCTTTGCCAAGTATCCATTGTATAATCAAGCAATAACCCATGCCTGGATGTGGGTAATGCTGGATTTACCCACCTTTGGTGTGGTTTGGTCATGAGGGTGAAGCCCGAGTGGCCAAACAAAGACAACCGTAGGTAAATCCAGCATTACCCACACCCAGAAGTGGGTTATTGCTGTTATACAATGACATTATTTAAGAAAAAAAATACTTACTTTTCTTAAATAATGGCATTGTATAATGCCTCCGTGCTGCCCTTCCGCAGCTGTCTGGTATTCTGCAGCAGTTCTGATGTACTGCGCATGCGTACACTTATAGGGTCATAGGTTCATAGGTAGATACTAGGCTATCTGCCCTAGGGCATTTATAAGCCTAGCCAGAGTGTATTTGGCTTCCGCCTCCCTATTAGATTAGCCTACTGTGCCTCTGTAAAGTAGGTCACAGAAGGTACCCTTTTAAGATTAGTTTACTGTGCCTCTGTCTAGCAGGGACACAGGAGAGATCCCAGGGGTGAATTTGTGATTTCCCATCCACGCGTCCAAATTTCGCTTGAAGAGGGTCAGCGAGGGGCTATGTCTAACATGAACTGGGATTCTATTCCAGAGTGAGGGGAGCCTTTGGGAAATGAATCTATCCCTCCAGCATGTCCTATTTATTTTTGTGCTGAGGTGTAGGTCCCTGGAGCGTGTAGCTCTAAGGGACTTGGATTTTTTGAGGTGGAGCATGTCCATTAATTCTGGGTTTGACATGGCTTTGTACGTCAGGCATAGATCGCCTCTGAGTAGGTGGTAAGCAACTGAGTAGAGCTGGAGTTTCTTTAGTTGAGCTGCATAGGACATCTGTTTGTAGCTCATGATCCTCTTGGTGAGGTACTTTTGGGGTCTCTCCAGTTGCTGCAGGTGTCGGATAAGGTACATCCCAAAAGGGGCATTGCATTCAATTATGGGCCTGATGAGTGATGAGTAGAGGGGCACAATGACCTCTCTTGATCTAGATGTGAACCCTTTCGTGATAAGGTGGGCTATATAGAAGGTCTTTCTAACCACTTTAGCAACATGATTATCAAAGGAGAGATTACTATCTAGGTTGGTCCCCAAATCTCTAATTACTTCTTCCATACTTAATGGATTACCACCTATGTGGTAATTTGTGGGCACCTTGTTTTTCCCAAAGGGGATGACTATGCACTTTTTAGCATTTAGCTTGAGGCCGTGCCTCTGGCACCAAGTATCCGTCTCTGTAAGACCGTTTTGGAGGATGCTTATGTCAGCTGGAGATTCAATTATGGCCCCCAGTTTGCAGCCATCTGCGAACTTTGTCAGCCATAATCCCCCCGTGTTAGCCTGAACCTCAGAGAAGTATATACCAAACAAGAGAGGTCCCAGAACTGAGCCCTGTAGGATGCCACTTGTAACTGGTTTGGATTCGGACATGGCACCTACGATTCTGACCATGTGGGTTCTATCTCTGAGCCAGTTTGCAACCCATCTTGTGATATAGGGGTTGATATTTAAGCTGGTAAGCTTATTTATGATGCCCGAGTGGGGTATTGTGTTGAAGGCTTTTGCGAGGTCCAGGTAGGCTGTGTGGACTACCCTGCCCTCATCTATGGCTTTGGTAACTGTTTCAAAGAAATCAACTAGGTTTAAGAGGCAAGATCTGCCCTTAACAAAGCTGAATTGGGTAGGGTCCAGTGTCTGGAGGCTCCCAATGTCTTTGTTTATGAGTTCCATGATAATACGCTCCATAGCTTTACAGACCAGACTAGTCAGGCTTATGGGGCAATAGTTTCTGGGGTCCATTGTGGCACCACCTTTGTGGAGTGGGACCACTGTAGCTATGCGCCATTCTTTGGGTACATATCCTGTAGTAAGGCTAAGTTTGAACAGTGACTTAATGTGAGGGTTCAGTTCTTCTTAGAGCTCATGTAAGACGCAGCCTGGGACACTGTCCGGTCCCATAGATGCTGTGTTTTTTGCTTTGGAGAGGGCAGCTTTCACCTGTGCATCTGTGATGTCAGGGAGGTTACATTCAGTTGGGATAGGTGTTTGCTCCTTTGGGGGGGAAGGGGGGGAGAAGTTTGCGCTGCATCTGTCTGCCAGGATGTTGGATATGTCTGTAGGTTTGGTATATTTTGTACCATTATGCAACAATTCAGAGCATATCTGGGAGTTTCCACCCTTGTTTCTGACATAACTAAAGAAGGCCTTGTGATTATCTTTAGTGTCTAGGGCAATTTTTCTTTCGAAACTAGCCTTTGATGATTTTATGAAGGATCGAAGTTTCTTGCTAATACTGATCAGAGATGCCTTCCCTTTTTGGGATTTTGCTCTATCATGTAGTAGCTTCCTCCTTATGTTGTATAACTTATTTATGGCCGGGGTCCACCACACCGGTCTCCTGTTTTTGGAGGAGTGAGTCTTGGTTTTATTTGGGATAGCACAATCCATGCATTCCTGCAGGTGCTCATAGAATGCATTTGTAAAGGATTCTGCGGATTGGGCTGTATTATCCTTTGGTCCAGGGGCTTTGAAGGATTCCACCTCAGTCTTGAGAAGTGCAAAGTTGGCTTTGGAGAAATTCTTTACAGTGATTTCCTTGGCTGGGGGTGGGGACGGGATATGGATGCCCAGGGAAATTTGTTTATGGTCTGATCTTACCAATGAGGGGTTTACCTCTGGTGTGGAACATAGAGTCCCCATGTTGGTGATGACCAGGTCCAATATGTTGTTCCCTCTTGTGGGAGTGGTGACCAGTTGTTCCATTGCGTTAGAGTTTATAAATTCAAGGAACCGTTGGGCGAGGGTGTTTGGGCTTGAGTAGTTTTCCCAGTCAATGTTTGGGTAGTTGAACTCACCCAATAACATAGTGTTTGGAGAGACCTTCATATTCTCCAGTGTTCTCAGGAATGCCAAGTAGGATTCCTGTAATAGGGAGGGTGTTCTGTAGCAGGCTACAAACTGAAAGGCAGTTTTGCCTGCTGTTAGTTGCACATGGATGGTTTCCGATGCTTTGTGCAGTGCCACTAACCTGGAGGTGTAGGTATCTTTGATGAATATAGATACTCCCCCTCCTTTTGTGCTTCAGTCCGAGTTTTGGGGCCAAAACGCATGGTATGAGTTATAACCTGGTAGTGCTGAGGTGCTCTCAGGAGTCTTGAAACAGGTTTCTGTTACTGCACAGACATCGATTTTCTCCATACTGAGGAGAGTCTCAAGTGCGTGCATCTTGAGGTTTAGACTTCTGGCATTGAATAGCATTACCTTTAGTTTTTTTATCTTTGGGTTGTCTATGGAGGTGGGTTTGTCCTTTGAGCCTTGCCTAAAAAAGGCACTATGGGGGTGGCAAGAGCCTTGGCCAGTATACGAAAGCCTAAGGGTGACAGGTGCAAGCCGTCCCTAGTGAAGCAACATGGCTTGTCGAGCATGTCATCCCAGGCTGACAGACACTGGATCCCCTTTGAATGCCACCAATACTTTAGCCAATTGTTGAAACTGATCATTTTGTCTTTATACTGTGGCATCATTCTTGGTGAGGGCAAGATGCTACTCAAGGTCAGGGACATACCAGCCTGGGCTACATGGTCAGGGAGCTCCTCTATGTCTCTTTTCATGTAGTCCAGGAGGTACATCTCAAGTCATTCACACCAGCATGGACAATGACGGAGTCATACTTGTACTTGCTTTGGAGTGACCTGAGTGCTTGCATTATGTGGCGGATCCTAGCACCCGGCAGGCAGCTTACAGTGACCTTCTCCTTGTTCAGTCTGGTGAGTGGGACGTCAGTGTGCCGAACAATAGAGTCCCCTCTAACAAGTGTATTTGGTGTGTTGTTTGGCCTTATGGGCTGTGACTGTGAGGCACACTGATTTTGTGAGATATGTGATTTGTGGGTATTGTTGAGGGGTGGCTGTTGCTTGGATATCTTCTTAGGAAGTCTTTGCTGTTTAGGCAGATTTTTATTTAGAGCCTCCGAGTATGTTTTTGTGTGTTTATGTGTTGGTTATGCAGATGCAATAGGTCTGTGTGAGACTGGATTTGTGGTGTGGGTGGCTACCTTTTCCTCCTGACTGACTGTGCCTGTCTTGGGTTGAGAGAGCTCTGCCTTCAGTTTGGCTGTGTAACTGCATCTCTCACATGTATTAGAGTTTTTTAGTGAACAAACCAATGTAGACCATCACAATCCTTCGATAAAACACTAATTTAATATGACAAGGCAAAATTCAACAAGCAATATAAATTTTGATTGGTTGGAAACTTTTTGAATTAGGTATTTAAATGTGACTAAGATTGTTTTTATTTCATCTGAAGAAGGGCAGAGGCCGAAAGCGCTTATCTGTGTTAAAAACTGCTTGTTGAATTTTGCCTTGTCATATTAAATTAGTGTTTTATTGAAGGATTGTGGTGGTCTACATTGGTTTGTTTGCTAAAGATTTTTTTGTACTTTGTGGACCTTCAGTCAGTTTTCTCAGTATGTATTAGAGTTTGTTGGAAGGAGGAGAGGGTTGTCTGTGTACATAAGGCAATTGTAACATTGCCTCAAAATTCCCAGATTCACCAGCTGGACTGGAAAGTAACCTTGAAACTGACCCTTGGACATACCAGATTAGTATAGGGAACTGTTTTTTTTACTGATCAGATTAGGGAAGGGAACTGATTTTTCACTTGATCAGGAAGGACCAATCGGGAGTCTAATACTTATGAGAAGTCAAGGAGGGTGTAGTGCTTTAGTTAGTTAGTGTTTCCTTATAAGAGCTGAGCAAGTGCAAGGCTTTAGAAAGAGAATAGATTGATTACTTTGAGAGTTTGAACAGTTCTAAGGGAAAAAGTGAAGAGCAGTACATCAGAGCTGTGGGTGGAAGCAACGGAGAAAGCAAGATCTCTGTTACTTTTTACAAAGTGTCTCGTTATGTTAAAGGAGTTTAACATAGCGAGACAGCTTTAGAAAAAGCAATGGAGAATCTCTTGCTTTTTTTAAAGCTGTCTCACTATGTTAAACCCATTTAACATAGCGAGACAGCTGTCTTGTTCTGTTAAACTCCTTTAACATAGTGAAACAGTTTCTAAAAAGCAACGGAGATCTTGCATTCTCCATTGCTGTAAAAAAAAAAAGACTTATAATAATGGAAAATGTCTGGGCGACTGGACCTTTTTCCATTAGTATAAGTCTGATTTACAGCGTGATCAATCAGCGTGCACATTTTGGAATATTAATGGGGGGGTCATTGTATAATACTGTTTAACACATTCAGATGATTGCCAGCTTAAAACAGTGGTAAAACAATTGCTATTGTGAGCTAGGTTCACCCACAGGAAGAAATGGAAACAGTTGATCTGCTGTGGCGACCCCTAATGGGAGCAGCTGAAAGAAGAAGCAGCTAGGTTCATCCTACAAAGTTGCTTATTTACTAACTGCACTGCAAAGTATCTATGACACTGTATGTATTGATGTGATTTTTCTTATTGCTGACATCAACAATATAAAGTTGTATAATCAAAATAGTAAAACCTGTATCAGCTTATATAATGCTCCAGATTCTACAGACAGCATGTGATCACCTACTTTGATAAACGATAATTTGCTGAGATTCCATTCTATACCATTGTGTTTCCAAGTGTAAAACAATACAGACCTGAAATGGATAATTGCTTGAAATCATAATCTGGCTCCAAGAGAGGGTAGTTTTACAATCATGACAATTATAAAAAGGAACACAAATGACAAGACCAGTTTGTATAAGAGTAGTGGTGAATTACAAATGCTCACAAGTTGAATGTGAATGCATCACTGCATAAAATGTTCTTAACTGCATCTGCTAAGTGATGTAGAATCTGTGCTGTTTACTGAAAAATAGGCATGTTTTCAGGAGCCACTTGATTATTATGACATTAGCTAACCAGAGGAACTGCATGATGTGGTGAAGTTATAAAGTATGCTAATTTAAAACAAGCAGTTTGACATGCAGTGGTGGAGTTTGCATTCTCTCTCTTTAGTATAGGCTTAATTGATTTTTCATAAATTTAACATTTATTTGATTTAGTATGATAAAGTATTGTAATTAAAGATAAGTTAAATTTAGCACCTCTTAGAAGGCATGGGTCAGGATTAACACATAATATAGCAAATGAATTAATGGCATGTAATATATTTTAATCCAATAAATGACTGGAAGAACGAACAAGGCAGCATCCACAAATCACTATAATCTGTTTAATTGTTGAACAGAGGTAAGCGCTTTCACATATAAATGCTTCATCAGACCTATACATACAAAAACACTAAAACTTAATATATAATACTAAGAAACTCAAATGAGCCAATCACATTCCATTCTTAATTAAATACAACTCAATCTATTCTTAATTAAATACAACTCAATCTATTAAAAAAACAGAACAATCTTCAAGTGTGTTCGAACATATAATAAAAATGCATATCAAATAAGTATATATATAAAAAAGTGTGACACATAAAAATAACTATAAAACTGATATAAAACAGAGAGGCTTATAATTGTGGTTCATGTTTCTATTCTTATTGTTATTTTGGTACCCTTCTTTTCTTCAAGTAAGGCTTAATAGATGCTCTCTCATTAAGCCCAGAGCCTCTATCGGCTCTCATGATAACCATCCAGTTATTCTCCTTGAAATCAGTATAATTAAGTATATCCCCCATCCGTAAACTAGGGGAAATACTATCAATTACTCTAAAATTAAAATGATGAGAAACACCATGCTCACTGACATGTTTCGAAAGGGCATTAGTAACCGTTCAACAATTAACAGATTATAGTGATTAGTGGATGCTGCCTTGTTTGTTCTTCCAGTCATTTATTGGATTATTGTTTTTTATTATTTTTCTTTTTTTATTATTTTTTGTTCTGGTTGAACGTTTATTCTGTGGATTTCTGTTATATTCTGCTTTTATTATGTAATATATTTTTGTTGAAAGGTGGTGCATGCAAGATGTAACACAGAAAGAAACAACTAAGCAGAAACTTTATCCTGCTCAAGGCAAAAACATTTTTTTCTGTTCATCTTCTCTGAAGGTTTTGTTGATTACACAGTATTAACGTTCTGTTGTTTCTTTAACTAAGGAAGTAAAATTCACTGCAGTGTTGCCTTATCAAAGCATTTTATATCCCACTTCACATTTCAATTTGTGATATCTTCAAATCCCAAATGTTGTACAGTGCTGTTATTTTAAAAGAAAGCCATTTCTCCTCATTAGTACACCAATTGGTTTGCATTATTATGTGCTAGATGTCTTTATTGTGGTTTATTTTCATTGTATGTTTAGTATTCTGAGTATACATTGCCTTCCAAAGCTTCTTTTGTTTTTGTTCTGAAGTACATTGCACTGTCTCCATCTTCTGTAATGTTAATCAAAATCAAAGTCTGTAACTTGGCAAGAAAAACATATTCGATTTTAAGAAATCATGTCTATGGGTTGACCTCACTGCCAGATGAAGAGTTATTCTAATCTGCTGTGGTCTGTTTCTTAAAGAAGTTTCACATTTTGTTATGCATTGTCTCCTGCATGCCTCTGTTCTCTTATTACTGTGGGGTTTCCTGCACCACAAACTGTTCATTGAGATTGCTCCAAGGAGTCTGCTTTTAACCTTTCTGTTTTTCATAATAATTTACTTCATGAGGCCAAGAACTGTGTTGCAAAATATGATATTTACAAAATTAATTTTCATCTTTGTGTGCATATGTAGTTCTGATGAATGGAAATATACTTCAAAAAAAAGGCATTAACAGATGGAGTTGAAGCTTTTACTTATTGGATTTCTAAACACACAGCTTGAAGACTGTTACAACTTACTGATGCCAATACAACTTAATCAGGCACATGCTACATAAATGCTTATCTGATCTATGAAAATCCTCCAAAAAGCAAAATATATTTACTCATTGTATTAGTGCTTTTTATTCCTTAGCGTTTAACATTCCTGTTATATTCATCATTCCATCCATTAAAAAGGAAAACATACCCCTATTAGAAATCTACAATGTTCATTTTAACAAAACATGCTTGTAAATCCTTGTAAAATTGCAAGTATATAATTTTTTCTCCAAACACATACTAGAATGTTGTGTGTGTCGGCAAATCCATGAATTCTACAGGTTTTTTTTGTGAAGGCAGAAGGCAAAAGGAAAGACAGGGTAAGAGAGGAAGGACAAAAGAGGGTTAGAATACTGTACAGTTCAATACAAATCCTGTACATCTTTGTGTATATTCAGTGCACAATATAAAGATCAATTGGCTACAGCCATTCGCTTACTTATAGGAATACTAAAAATGAAAACATTTATTTCTAATTTAAGACTAGATATAGTAGAAATGTTACCTCATTGAATATAATCTTTATATCTATAATCTTTATAATTATATCTGCTTTTCCTTAACCACAGGAAAACGCTTATTGATTATTCCAATATCAGTAACCCAAAATGAGCCACCTATCTCTATAACATTGTTTTACATGACTTTGTCACCTATCACTTATTAAAGTTCATTAGAAATTTTGAATATATCAAGGAGTTGTATTGTTAACAGCTAATACTAAACCACTGTACATGAATATAAGATATAAACAGGGCTTGGATGCCTTTAGAAAATGAATGTGCCCGTTTTCATATTATAATAGTTCATAAAGTGAGGTGCTTGTTGATTTTTTCTGATACAGTATTACAGCATAATATTATTATTTTATTTTAGGTAAAAAGGTTAAAAAGATATAAGGAATGGCTGTGTGGCCAGAATGGTTCCAATATGTGTTTTTTTTAAATCAACAGAAAATGTGTTTAATGATTTTGCCATATATGTGGTATTCCTTTTACAGATGATTTGTATTATACAGAGCAAGGCAAAGGAGGCATTACATGGATTTTTGTGATTGCCTGAATTCTAACAATGTGAATTTTTTGGTTAAGAATATATGTTATTTTTGATACAGAAGTTTAAGTACATACAGGAAAACCTGAATTTATGGTAATTTGGAAGGAACTGGAAAATAAAATGCCATTTCAAACATCTGAAATTTAGCATAGCATATGAATAGTTTCACAAAATTAACAGAAATACAAATGCATTTGTGATCTTTAGGCAGTTAATTATCCATCTAGCCTTTAAGATTTAAAACAATGAAATATCTAGTCAGTCAAATTAAAAAGGCTGCTAATATAGTTTTTAAGTCGTATTTAATAATTGCAGTCATAATGAAAGCCATGATGTATAGGCCATCTCTGCAACGTTCATCAACAAATAATGCCTGATACTGGGTGTAGTCTATTGAAATATTGGCCTGTTTTGTATAATTTTGCAGTAATGAAAAAAAAATATCTGATTCTCCTAATACTGTACACATGCACGTAAAAATACTGGCAAAATGACATCTTAACATAAGGATGTGACTGTTTTTGTCTTTTTAAATAAAACTGCCATGGTTCAGGAGGTATGGCCACAACGATTGTTGTATAAGTGTATGATTTTTTCGGGCATATTGTGTTTAGAGCAAATGTTTTCAAACAAATGTGCTGTCAAGCAGTTGTTTTTTTAAGTATGTTTGTTTACGTGAATTATGCATCAGTCAAATGTGTATTCAAGCATTGTATCCGCATTCATATATATATATATATATATATATATATATATATATCATAGTCTCCCTATACATCATCTCATCAGACCAATGATTGAGTACAATGCCCCATTCGGAATGTATCTGACCCTATGAACCTATAAAATGTGAACACACACACACACACACACACACACACACACACACACACACATATATATATATATATATATATATATATATATATATATATATATATATATATATATATATAAATTATTTATTTTTATTTATTTATTTGCATTTGTTTAACCAGGATAGTCCATTGGGCCCAAAGAACCCGTTTTCAATGGAGTCCTGGGGAGAAAAGCTCCACATACAGATTACACAAGGATGAGGATATAGATATACATTACATTTGAGTTAAACTTTGTACAATGCATGTGATTAAACATGTAGAGAGAGCTAAAAAACACAGGTTATATGGGCTATGCTATATATATATATATATTTTTTTTTTGTTTTGTTTTTTTTTGAGGAGAGTCAGTTTGTATGCTGGTAGCCAATGAGTAATGCTACCTGGGATTTTGAGTGACAGAAGAGAAAAGTAGTAGTGTAAAGAGTAGGTTATGACAGAAAAGAAAAGTAGTAGTATAAAGAGTAGGTTATGAGGGGTGAGATCAGTATACTGGTAGCTCAAGAGTAATGCTACCTGGGGTATAGAGTGAATGAAGAAAAAGAGTAGTAGAGTAAAGAGTAGGTTATGAGGGGTGAGAGCAGGAGCATGCCCATGTGGAGGTTGGATGGGAGTGGAGTGATTTTTTAAAGGATGGGAGGCTTGTAATGGTATGAATGGAGGGAGGAAGGGAGTTCCATAAGCGTGCTAGTGAGAAGGACAGGAGGTTTTGTCCAGGAGGGTGGAGGGGGTCTGTGAATTACTATGAGGTTTTGATTGTTTAATCTTAGATGTCGTTGAGTGTGGTGCATTTTAAAGGTAGAAGAGAGTGCGGGGCAGAGGGATGGCTGGAAAATCAGTTTGTAAGCATATGTGAGTTGGGTGTAGGAGAGGTAGTTGGGTAGTTCTAACCAGTTCAGTTTGTGGAGTGGTTCACAATGGTGGGTTGATGATTTGTTGCAAGTGGCGAATTTGGCAATTTTATTGTAACAAGAGGATAGTTTGTTTTTGAGGGAGGATTGTAGGTTAGAAAGAAGAGGTGCCCCATAGAGAAGGGAGGGTAGGAGAAATGTTGTAGAGACAGTAATCTTAGTAGCTGAGCTGAGGAATCGATTGTGATGGTACAGCATGCCAAGTTTTTGGTGGGTTTTCTTTATGTTTTGTAGTAGATGGGAATTGAATTTAAGCTTGTCATCAATTTGAACTCCCAATAGTTTGGCTTCTGATACAAGCTCAAGGGGGATGTTATTTTGGCTGGAGATGGAGAATGATTTATGATCAGTGTTAGTGGTTTTTGAAGGAGTAAATATCATGAGTTTGATTTTAGCAGCATTAAGAGCTAGATGGTTGTCTTTCATCCACTTTTCAGTGGTGGAGAAGGCTTCCTGGGTTAGCATTAAAAGTGTTGGGATAGATGAGGCAGCGCAGATGATTGTGGAATCATCTGCATATTGTATAATGTTAGCCTGAGGGATAGCGTGGAAAAAGTCATTGATGAAAATATTAAAGAGAAGGGGGCCCAGAATAGAACCTTGTGGAACACCTGTTGGGGTATTCAGAAAGGAGGAGGTAGCTTTTTTCCACTTGACTGCTTGTTGTCTGTTGGAGAGATAGCTGTTAAACCAGTTGAGTAAAGAGAGAGAAAGGGTTAGATTAGATAGTTTAGTAAGAAGTAGGTTATGGGAGATAGTATCAAAGGCCTTAGAAAGATAGAGAAGAGTGGTAGATACAATGAGCTCAGAATCTCTAGCTTTATTCACAGTTTCAAGGAAGGATAGGAGGGCTGTCATAGTACTATGATGGGGTCTGAATCCGTGTTGGGTAGGGGTTAGTAGATTGTTGTCCAAGAGATGGAGAAGGAGTTGAAGGTGGATACATTTCTCAAGGACTTTAGAAATGGGTGAGAGGATGGCTATGGGACGGAAATTGGAGATGTGAGTATTATTTCCACCTTTGTGTAGAGGGATGATGTAAGCTTTTTTCCAGGTTTCGAGAACTAAACCTTATTGGATAGAGCAATTGATGAGGATACTGATAGGGAGGGCAATGGCATCAGCAGCTAAACTGAGGTAGTATGAGGGAATGTTGTCAGGGGCATTGGTGCATGGTTTTAGTTTCTGTATGAGTTTTCTTATAGTAGAAGTAGGAGTAGGTTTAATCAAAAATGGAGGGAGTTGGGATGGGGATGAATGAGAGAAAGGAGTTGGAGGGGGAGATTGGTTGTGCGTAGAGGGGGTAGGGGTTGGATTATTAAGTGTAAAAGGAGAAGTAAGTTTAGAAATGGAGTCTATGAAGAAAGAATTGAATTGAGTAGCAAGATCCGTGTTTTGTATATCTGGGCTGGGGTTTGGGTTTTCTATAGTGCCAGGTTTTAAGAGTGAAGTTATACCTGTCCAGAATTTTTGTGGGTTTGTTTTATGATTGTTTTGAAGTTGGAGAAAGTAGTTTTGGTGGTCTTTTGAGATAAGCTTTTTTACTGAGTTACGAATAGTTTTGTATTTATTGAGGTTAGATGTGGATTTGTTTTGCTTGTATTGTGCCCATGTTTTATCTCTAAGTCACATGGTATTAAGTGTATTTTTTGTTAACCAGGGGGTGGTTTTCCTTTTTATTCTTTTGGTTATTAAGGGAGCATGATTATTTAGGATGTCTAGGAAGATAGTATTGAAGTGAGTTACTGCATTTTCAAGTGGTAGGGTTTTTAAGGGAATCCAGTTAATAGATTTAAGGGAGCTGGAGAAAGTTTCAAGGTTAAAGTTTTTATGGCATCTGGTAGTTATGTAGTAGTGAGTAACTTGTAAGGGAGTTGGTAGACATTTAGTGAAAATGGGAAGATAATCACTGAGGGGGTCAGGAAGGGTTCCACTGTCAGTGTAGTTATGGGGATGGGAGACTAGAATCCAGTCTAAGATATTGCCATTTGAGAAGTCTTTGGATGGTCTAGTTATTGAGTTGATTAGTTGAGAATAGTTGTAAAGGTTGATGTTGAGGGTGTGTAGGTGACTGTATGGAAGACCAATTAATATTGGTATCTCCCATGATTATAGTTTCATTACAGATGTTAGCTGATAGCCAGGAGAGGATGTTTTCAAGTATTGTGATATTATCTCCAGGGGGAATGTAGAGAGAGGCTATATATATAAATTTGTGTTTATTCAGCTGGAGATGAGCTAATATTAGTTCTGCATTAGAGAACTGGGGAATGACTTTGTTATAAGGTGTTAAGCATAGGGGGGAGGAATAGAGTAGAGCTACTCCACCACCCTTTTTGTGGGTTCTGTCTGATCTAATGATTGAGTAGTTTGTTGGTAATATTTCGGCATTCTTTATATGGGGTTTTAGCCAGATTTAGAAATGGCTAGGATGTCAGGTTTGTTATGGAGTACCCATGCATGAAGTTTAGGGATTTTGTTCACTAGGCTTTGTGCGTTAAGAGATGTAAATAGGATAGATTTAGAATTTGAGGAGGAGTGGTTTGGACCTGGGTTAGGGTGTATATCGCCGGATAAAAGTAATGCAGTAAGAAGTTGAGTTAGGTAGTATAGGTATTTGGGTTGTTTTGTTTGAGTGGAGTAAGTAGAAAGATTAGAGGGAGATATGGAGAATGGAGAGGGTGTAATGGTTTTATGAAGAAGGATTAGTCTGTAGTGAAAACATAGGTTGTTGCTGAGGGGATAAAGGTTAGGAGAGATTTGGTTATTATAGTAGGATTTTGATGTGTGGAGGTGAAAGGTTGTGTGTAAGTGAGTAGAGTGGTCAATGAGAGTAGGTTGAGTAAGAAAGTAAATATAGGTGAGGCTTAGAAGGAGTAACATTTGAATTGGGAGGGATAAATATTTTAGAAACATGTTATGGTCTTGGTAAGGTTTGTTTTGAGAAGGATGAAGGGAAGCTGTCATGTGAGTATGGATAGATGATGGGAGGGGACAGGGAGAGGAAGGGGAGGGGTTTGATAGCTTGAGAGGATGTAGGTGTGGCTTAGTGGGAATAAAGCTAGAGGTAGTGGGGGTGGGTGGGAATTGGGGGTAGGGTAGGGGAGCGGAGTGAGCCCGTAGGGCGAATGGAGCGGATTAGAGCAAGTAGTGGAGGATTCAGCAGAGACAATCAGTGAACAGTAGAAGCCCAGGGAGAAGCAGTGGAGCAGGTAAGTAGCTTCTTAGTAAAGCAGGTAAGTTATGAGAAAGAGGATAGTGAAAAGGGGAAGCAAACAGAATTAAAGTCTAAGATAGGTAGGTAGAGGATGAGAAGAGTACGGACTAGGAGCAAATAGAGAGTGATAAGAGCTGAAACTAGCAATAACTGGGGAGAAAGTGAGGGCACAAAGGCTAGAATGCACTGCCGCCTAGTGGACAGAGTAAAAGTATAGCAGGTAATCAGGAACAAAAGTAGGTAGGGAAGGATTGTTTCAGCAGTAAGGAGACTATCAGGAGTGTTTAGTCAGGGAGAGGAGCCTGGCTGCTGGCTTTCCTGTCTCAGTTGGAAAGTTAGTTTACACAGCTTTAATCACAAGACAAAATACAATGGGTCTGCTTTCAATAAGGGTCAATGGAGAAACATACTTTGCAATGTCTGTGCAAACAGAAGAAAGCACTGGGCAGTAGAGACAAAAGTCCAATTTGGTGAGACTTGAAGTGGATCAGAGGGTCCTAGAAGCCAGGTAGGTCCTTAATTGCAAGGTAGAGATAGAATGTTGAGTGTTGTAAGTGTCCATGTTCTGGATCTTCTATCTCATTATTTTCACCTTTGACTCGGATTTTTAATTTAAAAAGCTGTGAGGTAACTAACAGAAGTCCTCATGACTGATTACCAGATAACTGCCTACGTTAAACTTATTCATCCAGCTGAACAGAGGTGCCATTTCCAACCTCCAGACTGTGTTTACTTTCCTCTGCAGTCTCTTTTATATATAATATATATCTATCTATATATATATATATATATATATATATATATATATATATATATATGTATATATATATATATATATATATATATATATATATATATATATATAGATATATATATATATATATATATATATATATATATATATATATATATATATATATATATACATATATATATATATATATATATATATATATATATATATATATAGGTCTCCTTCATTTGCCCAACAGAAATTTCAGGCAGCTTAATTGCCTGATGGTTCATTTGCTTGACAGCTCATTTCCCCTACAATTAGTAGAAGGCAAATAAAAGGTATATGTCTTGTTCCCCACTGTAGTGCGATCCCGGAGTTAGAATATATAGTTGGGGGGTGTGGGCACAGCCCCCCACCTACTTTGTTTTTTTACTGTCCAGTTTGTTTTTTTATTGTTCACGAAAACCAAAGTAGGTGGAGGTCTTCGCCCCCCAACACTCCCCCACTATATATTCTAACTTCAGGTTCACACTACAATGCGGAACAGGATATATACTTTTTACTTTCCTTTTCTTAACTGTCGGGGAAATAACTGTCAGGCAAATGAACTGTCAGGCAAATGAACTGTCGGGCAAATGAACTGTCGGGCAAATGAACTGTCAGGCAATTGGGCTGCCTGAAATTTCTGTCAGGCAAATGAACTGTCGGGCAAATGAAGGTGACCCATATATATATATATATATATATATATATATATATATATATATATATATATATATATATATATATATATATATATATATATATATATATATATATATATATATATATATATATATATATATATATATATATATATATATATATATATATATATATACACACACACACACACATACACACACGCGCGCAGATGTACATATACATTATTTGGTTGCACATTTGTTTTGTGGAGATTTTCCCATTCCACAATGGTTAACTTGACTGTATTATGCTACAGATGAGTAGGTGTAGCGATAAGTTTGTATTTTGTTATTTTACAGTAGGGTACTTGTGCAGGTGTAGTATTATGACTGCAGATGTAAACTGTTCACATGTATGATCATTTTTACTTCAATCTTTTTTATGATTAATGTAGTTTTAGATGAAGTTGGTTGATGCCTTACCATGATAAATTTTATCTGTCATATAAAATAGTATAATGGCATATTAAACACACACACACACACACACACACACACACACACACACACACACACACACAAATATGTGTGTGTGTGTATGTGTGTGTGTGCGCGCACACGCGCATGTGTGTGTGTGTGTGTGTGTGTGTGTGTGTGTGTGTGTGTGTGTGTGTGTGTGTCTGTGTTTAGTGTTCATTAAATGCATGTCATTATACTTGGGAGAACTATGTGTCATTTTAGTGCACTTTCTAGAGAAAGCCCTTCCAGTGGTTTTGATGTTTAAAGCCCTGACTATGGACTAGGTGATGTGGGTTCAGATGGTAGTTTGGGTGACGTTTGGAGTGTCAGAGAGGGCTGGGCATTACCATCCTAGGAGGAGAAGTCAGTTAGCTGAGCATTCCTTTGATGACAGCTGATGGAGACTTTAGGCCATGTGCTGTGAGGGGGTGTGGTCTAAAGAAGGGGAGGGTATGGACCTGGCTGAGCTGCTGTGCAGGCTGAATAATACGCCAACTATCCTCATTGCACACTTGCCCCTGGGATGTAACAATGATACCACAAAAGAAGGGGAAGTAACAGGGTAGAACATTAAGAAAAATATTCATATGAATCTTACTAAATTATTTGACTCGTTCTCTCGTTTTACTGTACTTTCAATATTAAGTAAATGGAATAGCAATCCATTTTATTACTAAATGAATTACAAAAGGGCAGAAATATAGTAACTTTAGTATTAAGATAAGAAATGTTTTATCTTCTACCTTTACTGTCAGGGAATGTGTGCCCTGCAATTCAGTGCTGAGTCCTTTATGTTTAATCTTTTAAGGTGTACTATACCATTAATCCAGAAGAAATTGTATGTCTAAAGTTGTTGCTGATGTAATAATTGTTAATTTGATATTGATAATAAACAGAGAATGTTTCAGTCTTATTTAGAAGTATGTTTTAGTTTTATTTAACTGTTAAATCATACTAGCTGCCTCTTTGACACAAAGCTTTTCTATTACTTTCCTAACAGTTTTAAACAGTTACATCTATTTGTATAGGGTAGACATCAGTCAGGGTTGTTTGATTTTGTCTGACAGGATATTCATTGTATGTTTCCTTGCTGACCATATTTTGATTCTACTGTATGTTAATTTTAGAGACTCACTACAGATATAAGTCATAAAAAAGAATACAAAAAGAAATTAGAAAAGAAGCCATAAGAAATAAAGGTATAGTCATGACAAATAGGGATAATATCACAATCCATTGTTGTTTATTTTCATCTGATTCAGCTATGGGTTATCAGATCTGACCAGGTCTAACCTCGCCACTCAGTGTGAAGCTCTTTGGTTCCATGGCTCCATCTTTCTTCCCTAGCCATAATTCCATCAACACCAGCCTACTGCTTCAGATCTCATTTGCTGTCTGAGGTTTTCAGTCATGCTTTTCAGGGCTTCTATTTTGTATCCTTTTTGAAAGAACATTTTAATGCTCCTCCATTACAAATG
The DNA here is from genome assembly GCF_019279795.1 of Protopterus annectens. NCBI lineage: Eukaryota > Metazoa > Chordata > Ceratodontiformes > Protopteridae > Protopterus > Protopterus annectens. The sequence goes on along the minus strand of NC_056732.1, from coordinate 996,889,340 downwards.
TGGCCATGTGTCTGCTCTCTAAAGTAGTTGATGGCACAGCAAGGGCAACAGGCACTGGCACCACAATCCGCAAATATGCCTGAATGTGTCTCTGTGACTTTGCATTAAAATTTAAGATATCTTTCCTCAGTGCACCCTTTGATGGGCCACCCTGTTTGGTCTTAGAATAAAAGAAATACTGGGCAGGAATCAACAGGATGATAGTACTCTCTCTGCTGTAGGCATACCCTTCTTCATGCCCCAGAGACCCTACTCTAGGAATCAGTGGGTTGGGAAGAAGATGCAATTCAGAAAGTCACAGATTTCTTACCAGGAAACCCTTGGTAATAGACCCCCTTGTAGTAGAGGAGGAGGTAATAATAATGGATATCACCCTAAAGGCATAGCTGGACCACATAACCAGGACTTTTGTGGACCATTTACCGAAAAGTCCTTTCAGCACCCATGAAGGGATGCCTGACTGCTGCACTCTGGATGCAGTTAGGGGGCACTTATCTCTGCACCCTCAAGACTGATGAAACATAACCACAGATGTATGGGTGCTAAACATAATTTCTAGAGGTTATTCTATACCATTTTCCTTTCCCCCCAAAAAGGAGAAAGTTCCCAGTGTTCCACCGAGTCAGTGGAAACTTGCAGAAGTTTCCAAGCTACTAGAAAAAAGAATCATCCAATTGGTCCCCAAAGACTAGAATCTGGAGTCTACTCAGGGTTCTTTTTAGTCCCCAAGAAAACAGGGGACCTCCAACCCATTCTGGACCTGAGTCATGTGAATTAGTATGTCACACAGATGAAATTCCAGATGATTACACTTCAGTCCACATTGCCTCTAATGTGCTCCATAGATCTCAAGGACACATATTATCATGTGAAGATAGAGATACTTTCAATGAGATTTCTCAGTTTCAGTCTGGGAACCAATCACTATCTGTTCAAAGCCCTACCATTCAGTCTCAGCACAGCCCCCAGGATGTTCTCCAAAGTTATGACAGCAATAGCAGAGTGTTTGCATCTACTAGGGTCCAAGTTTTCCCATATCTTGACAACTGGCTCCTTACCACTGCAACCAACAATCTTTAATCATACATCACTGGGATGTTCTGCTCCAACTGTTGTAGCATCTCAGTCAAAATGACCAACCCAACAGAGTTTATTGGATGACTCCTGAACAGATGCTTACAGATTGCCAATCTTCCATTCTCCAGGGTACTTTCCCTCCATCTCACTGCAACTCAAGTTTGTCCCGACCCCTGTCCACCAGCAAAGCTGATCCTTCACCTATTGTGCTTAATGGCATCCATAATCCTCATGGTCCCACTCGCTATATTTTACATGAGGGTTTATCACTGGACTTTAGTGGTTTTATCTACTTCATTTCAAAATAAGACTTACTCAAATTTGCAGGCAACACATATCTTGGTGGCTATTCTTCCATGGCAGATGGGAACCCTTTCCTAATGAATCCTCTCTGGCAGTAGTGATGACAAATTCTTCCCTTTTAGGGTGTGTGTGTGTGTGGGGGGGGATTTAGAAGGGAAGACAGTACAGGACAGTTGGTCACATATATATGTCAACCTTCACTTCAATGTTCTGGAGATAAGAGCGGTCCTCCTAGAGTTGCAGGCTTTTCAGGGTGCTCTCCCCAGAGCTGTGATCCAGGTTCAGACAGACAATATGTGAATAGTCTGGTACTTCAACAAACAGGGAGGAACCTGCTCCTACTCCCTATACCAAGGAGCCATGAGAGTATAGCAATGGGTGATGTTGTCACACACTTCTTTCCAAAAGAAATGTATATCCTGGTGTTGTCCAATGTTCTGATGTACAAGTTGTGTATATCTGTATTGATGCCTCATGAGTAGTCCCTCAATCCAACAGTGACAGCCTTGAGCTTCAGTTTCTGGGCTAACCTTGCTGCAACTTGTTTGCATCTCATCTAAACTACAAGTGCAGCTGTTATTTTGCCCTGATCATTCCACATGGACTGTCATAGAGGGATGCTGTATTGCACAGTTAGCCCCCAGGCCTCCTTCATACATTTCCACCATTGCCTTTAATGAACAAGTTTTTACAGAAATCAAGAATGTTCAAGCCAAGGTGATTTTCATTGCCCCTTTCTGGCCTCATCAGGCATGGTTTCATTTCTTGTGGCCTCTTCTAGTGCTTCCTCCATGGAAGCTGGATCACTGTCCAGATCTATTAACATATCCATCCAGAATGCCTCCTCCAGACCAGAAATCCATGAAATTAGCTGCTTGGTTCCTCCAATTCCAACAATAGTTAGAGATGCCAGGATTTCCTCATTGGTTGTTCAGATCCTATTAGTGTCTTAAAAACATACCACCATGAAAATATACTGCAGCAAATGGAAGACATTTTCAATTCAGGTGGCTTGCAAGGGTCTAGATACCTTTTTGACTCCTGCTCCTTCCATCCTAGAATTTTTATCAGAATGTTTTCACAATGAGTCCAGTTTCTTATCTATCAAAGATCAGCTAACAGCCATCTCAAGCTTTCATAATAGGCCAGAACATCACCTCTATGACCCCCTTGAGGCTTTCCTGAAAGGAACCTTTCTTCTTTGATCCGCTGTCAGAGACTCGGTTCCCCCTTGGGTTATCACCTTATGTTACAAGCATTGTCAAAGCCATTGCTTGAGCCATCAGCATCATTGAATTTAAAGCTCATGTCTTGGAAAATTATTTTTTTGGTGGCTGTCACTTCAGCTAAGCCGATATCAGAGATGAAAGCACTATCCTGCAAGCCATCATATTTGTTTTTTTCATAAAGACAGGGTTTTACTAAGAACTAATGCAGCCTTCCTTTCTAAGGTGGCATCTGAGGCTAATCTGAATCATTCAATAAATCTACCACTCTTTTTCTCCCTGATTTTCAAAGGTAAATACATGATTCATTTGCTGGAAGTATATAGTCAGCGTAGGTTTTATCTCCATACAACTAAACCTTTCAGAGAATCAGATCAACTGTTTTTGGCATTCTCCAAGCCTAAATTGTGCAAAACAGTCACTAAAGTTACTCTGTGTAGATGGTTGTCTGAATGCACTTCATTTGTATACAATAAAAAGGCTTTTCCTTAAAATCTAAACCTAAGGCTCATTTTCCAAGAGCAGTGGCCACCTGCATGGCCTTTGCCAGTAGACTATTGATGATATCTGTGCAACAGCTATTTGGTCAACAGTTCATACATTTGTATCCCATTATAGGCTGGATTAACAGTCTAGATCTTGTTCATCCTTTGACTCCGCTATCCTCAGGAATACTTCCTTGATACCACTCAGGCCTATATGCTTGGGAATATGATCCGTGGGTGAACTGGATGAAAATAGACAACACTGGATATGAATGTAACTACTTACCATAATGATAGATCCATGTTGTCTAATTTTCATCTGGTCCAGCAACCCTTCCTCCTGCCCCCTGCCAAATTGTCACATGTAGTACTCCAATGACCAATCGACTTTGGCATTCCCCTGTCATTACTGACAGTGTCTTAACAGTGTCTTATAACCCTTCCAGCTTTTCTATCATGTATTATAGAACTGGTCCTGAGTGGGAGTTATTTCTCAAGCATATAATTACATTGATTTACTTTTAGATGTAATTTTTTCAGGGGAAAAACTTGATGTGAAACAGTAGGGTGGAGTTCAGGGAGTTATGGGTAGGGGGTAGTTGGAGCTCTGGAACCAAAGAGCTTCAGATTTTGTATTGAGGTTGGAAACATTTGACACCTCCCCCGGTGAAATGCCTACTTGGATAAGCCCCACCACCACCAACAACAACTATTAAAAGAGAGCAGGTCCTGGAAGCACTCACTAAAGCCAAAAGCATAGCCTCAGCTGCCTCAGACAATATCCAGGGATGCCTCCTAAATAGATGAAAACATGGCCCTTCACAATCACTTGAGTCACTTTTCAACTATAGCCTAAAAACAGGCTTTGTACAATGAGAATGGAAGACTCCAATGGTTATCCCATCTCACAAGGGTGGACCATAAGCTGACCTTGTAAACTACAGAACTATTAATCTGACCAGTCTAATGTGAGAAGCCATGAAACAAATTACCATGGAAATGATCAACAAAGACACATAGCTCACCTTCAGACACTAGGACCAACTCAATATGACTTTGTCAAGGGAAGATCATGCCTACTAAACCTGGTGGACTTCTTAGAGAAGGTTACCTAGGAAATGGATGGGGAAAGATGGTGCACACTGCCTACCTGGACCTGGCTAAGGCATTCAGTACAATACCCACTTGGGTATAGTTGATAAACTCATCCAACTGGGCAAATACCCCTACATAACTCACTGGATTGCCAGCTGGCACCCAGACAGAACCCAGGAAATCAGAATTGATGATGCCACCTCCACTAAGAGACTGGTCACTTCCAGGGTATTTCAGGGCTCCATGCTGGACCACTTGAAATGTAAATACTGTATGCATTGTACTGCAAAATTCCTGTAAAATATTATCTTATAAATAATTAATAGGTTTGTCATTAAGGTGTTCCAGTACTGTGAACGGCTTTCTTATTCCCATGTTAGTGTATGTGAACTTAAACCTTACTGCATTCGTATGGGTCTATATCATATGAGCGAATCGCACAAATTGTGAACGCTCATAATATCAAATGTACCGGACCTCAAAGTGCTTTTTCTGAGATTGTGGTACAGTGAAGAATGGGATATTTGCTCTTTCCTCACTGTAGTGCGCTCTCGGAGTTGGAATATATATTTAGCGGGATATGGGGGGCACAGCCCCCCACAATAAGAAGTTCGAGGTCCGGTAAGTTCGATATTATGAACGTTCGCTTTTTGTGTGATTCGCTCATATGTTATAGACCCCATTTATATATATATAGAAACTGAATGTATATATGCAAATTGATGTTTGTTCAGTGAATTTATTCTTTTATTGAGCCTCCTGTGAAGTTGCTGAAAAGGGTCACTTGACAAGTTCACTTACCTAGCTATTAAATAAAGAAAGAAAATAAATAAAAATTCATAATTCTGTAATATACATACACTACTAGATTTCCATTTTGAGCATTACAAAGTATATGAGGTAGGAAAACAAGGGTATTGTAAAGAGGAACAAAAACAAGTTATGGAAACACATACACCAGTCGCATATGACATAACTATGAAGAAACAATGCAGTTGAATATGACTGCACATTTTCATAGCATAACATATATTGTGATTCATTCACTGTTTTGTGAAGTCCCCCTCCTTAATTCAGCTATCACAATAAGGGTTTTAGCATTTACCTAATCATCATCATCATTATTGTCACAGTCACCTAATCATCATCATCTAATCAGCTATTGCCATCGCTCTTGAGTCAGTGCTGCCATCCTGCCTTCTTCAAACGTCATGCCTGATAGTACAGGTTTTCTCTCATGCAGTTCATTCATCACTTGGCTTGATGTTATTAGTTTTCTCTCATGCAATTCATTCATCACTTGGCTTGATGTTTTTTTTTTTCCTTTTACCTACTTCCTTTCTCTCGCATTATCTTTTCCAACAGATCTGTTCTGCTTTCCTGCACATCTGAATGAACTACAGCAATTTGTTTGTATGTGTGTATGTATATATATATATATATATATATATATATATATATATATATATATATATATATATATATATGTGTGTGTGTGTGTGTGTGTGTGTGTGTATTTTATGTTTATTTATTTTATTTTGCTTTTGTTTACTGTTTTTTTTTTTCCTACTGAGTTTAGTCAAAAAACCCTCTTTTCAACAGGGGGAGAAAAGCTCTAACATATTACAAACATTTTAAACAGACACACAGTAATATACATGAATACACAACCACACATACAATTACTAATTAGACTCCATTCATATGTCAGTAGGGGCAAGTATTGTAGTTTAAAAGATACTTATTTATTAATAGATGTTGAACATTGAGTATTTTAAGAGGTTGTTAGTGGGTTTGTCAGATAGATAAGAGATCATTTGATTAATGCTTTGAAAGTCAAAGAAATTGCGGTGAGGGAAAGAACTAGTTAGGGAAGAGCATGTTAATATTGTGTTTAAGAGTTAGAGTGTAAAGCAGACTCACAGAGAGTAATATATAAGGCTTTCATAAGGTTTATATTAGAGGTTCACAGGTGAATAGTGTCACAAAATAATGTATATAACTGGGAGGTGCTAGTAAAACTAAGCTATTGGTGAAGACTGTTTATGGGGTATTGGATTCTGAATGAAGACAAATGGTTTGACAATATGGCAAAATGAAGATTTTTATTTATTTTTATTTATTTTATTTTACATTTGTTGACCAGGATAGTCCAACTGGATACATGTCCATTTTCAGTGGAGGCCCAGGGAGAAAAGCTCCAAAGGATTTAATACAGAGAAATTACAATTAAGATAACAGTGGCATTCATCCTGGAGATGTACAGGAGCACATCCATTGATCTGATAGGTGAAGTTTTAGTTGTGTTTTAAATGACTTTGGATTCTGAATGGATTTCAGTGGTAGTGGGATGTGCTTCCATAGCTTAGCTACACTACTTGAATATAGTCACCTGCAGTATTAAACAATTTGGTTATAGTGATTCGTGATTTATCACTAGAGTGTAAAATTCTATTGAGGGAATATTGTTGTATTAAATTAAGGTTTGGGCAATTTTTTGAATTATAGGGAAGACTGTATTGTAGTTAGCTAAAGAAGAGCTGTGTGATGTTGTTATTCTGGTAAGTTTAATATTTTGAGGACTAGGTAGGGGTGTGTTCTGTTATAGTTTACTGCAAATTTGGCCAATTTATTATAACATTGCTCAGGTTTGGGCAGTTGTGAGACCTGAAGTTTAGTGAAGATCGGTACAGCATACAGGAGAGGTGGCAGTGAGAAAGGAGATGCTATATGCCTTCTGGCTATGCCCAGTGAGGTAGAGTCTTACTCTGTATAATGTACTTTGATGTTGATGAGTTTTTTTAACTACATGTGATATGTGGTTGTCTAATTTCAACTGGACATCTATAATGATATCCAGGAATTTTCTGTGGTGTAACTTACAGTATTACCATGTAACAGCTCCTTACTTTCTTTTGTACTGTACTTTATAACAACTTGTGTATTGTGTATTGTATTACATTCTCTGTAATAATCTTTGTGGACCTTTTTTCCCTGGGCCTCCACTGAAAATAGGATTCATGGCTAGTCGGACTCTCCCGGTAAACAAATATAAAATAAAAATAAACAAACTTGTTCTGTTATGATGTTGTTGACAGAAACGACAGTGAATATTGTTTGTGGTCGAGGTGTGTGTGTATGTGAGTGTGTGTGTGTGTGTGTGTGTGTGTGTGTGTGTGTGTGTGTGTGTGTGTGTGTGTGTGTGTGTGTGTGTGTGTATATATATATATATATATATATATATATATATATATATATATATATATATATATATATATACATAAACAGTGAGAGATAAAGATGCATGCACACTTCTTGTGTGTGTACATTTATTGCCACTGAATGGTTTCAAACAAGCTGCATGCATTAATTTTATTTATTTAACATTTGTTGACTGGAAAAGTCTGACTAGGACAGAGCCTATTTTCAGCTGAGACCTGGGGAGAGATGCTCCAGATGCATGTCTTTGGAAGGCAAGAGGAAACCAGAGTACCCAGAGGAAACTCACATAAATGTAGGAAGGATATACAGACTTGACACAGAAGGCACCCTAGCCAAGGATCAAACCAGAGAAGCTATGAGGGGACGACATTAACTGCTGCTTCACTGCACCACCCGCACCGGACTATGGAGTAATAGCAGTCATAAGAACAAGCAAGTACTGCATTTTTAGTCACCTATTCATAGCATTCTATCTACTACACAAAGTGATCATGTGCACCCTGTATGCATCCCAAATTGATCAATATTAATTATGTTCTCATAGTCAACAAAATTAACAGGACACGCCAGGACACGTACAATTATTCCTTTTACATCTTTGAGTTGTAATAGCCTTGTCAGAGTGCAAAAGAGAACTGTTAGCTATGAAGTTTGTCCAGTGTAACTGTTAACTATAAAATACACTGTGTGTTATCAGGCAAAAGCAGGAGTCAGCAATCCATAGTTCTCCTGAAGGTTGTTGTCTTTAAACTAAAATGTATATTGTTTTTCACTCAGATGAAAACTGTAAAATAATGAATACAGATTAGAAAGGACATACAGTAACAACTTCTGTGATGCGTTTAAATTTAGAAATATTAGAAGTATAGAATATTAGAAATTTCATAAGTACAACTAAAGTGGAAACATAAAATATCTTAGCAAAAAGACTCTTGTTCCAAATTTAGCAGGTCATTCTCATAGAAACTTCTTTATTATGCAGCAGTTTGGTCTGTTAATAAAAAAAGTTATTTTAACAAGGTTTGTACTATATTTAGTGTCACTTCTGTTTTTGAAGATTAACAACAATATGCTGTGTTGACTTTTTTGTACTGCTAGCATGAATGTTTTGTAGAACTGTTGGCAAGTGTCCAAAACATGTAAGGATGTGTTTCTGTTTTATGGATGCTAAGTTTGGAAAAAGGCTTAATTTTCTCAGCTACAGCATAAACAGATACCTCTGCTGTGATTAATTAAAATCATAACCAGCTTCTCTGTTTAATCACAAAGCAAACTTTGAAGTCACATAGATCCTGCACAATTTAATTACTAGGCTAAGAGAATATATCACTCAGTGCTTTGAACATATCTTTTGTACATGGAGATGCAAGTTTAAATTCTTGATTTTTGTCTTTCTTTGACTCTGTTTTAGCGTCAACCAGTCTGGGAGCTGGATGGCATGACTGCAAGGAATGAGAGTTTACTAAACCAGAAGCAATTGAAAGAATCCTCAGCTGCAAAAGACCTGGAAGATATGGAAAGACATCTTGCCGGTATGTAACAAAAATAATTAACAGTGGTAGTTTTTCATTCCCTTTATCATTCAGCAATCCAGATAGCAAGCAGCACATACACAGTGTATCTAAAGAATTATTTTAGAGCATGTGTCAGTGCACGTGTGTGTGTGTGTGTGTGTGTGTGTGTGTGTGTGTGTGTGTGTGTGTGTATATATATATATATATATATATATATATACACACACACACACACACACACACACACACACATGAATATATGAGAACCAAATCTACACAAATCAGTGGTGTCAATCCAAGGCTGCACCAAGACAAGGTTGAGTGCAAAATGCATTGTGATAGGTGTATGGAGAACATGTGACCAGTGGAGTCTAATATTTAAGTGTGAAATACACTGAACTGTTAATTAGTCTAATGTGATTTATGGATGAAAGTGCTCACTATTAATAAATATCATCATTTGAGAAGTAGTGGCTGATTGAGGACTGCTTTGTTTATGTGTGTAGGTATTTAGGTATTTACATATATATATATATATATATATATATATATATATATATATATATATATATATATATATATGTATTGCCGTGGTGGTGCAGCGGTAGCATTGTTGCCTCGCAGCAAAAGGTTCTCCTGTTCGATTCTCGGCTGGAGTGCCTTCTGTGTGGAGTCTGCATGTCCTCCACATGGTAGAGTGCTGTTCGAAAGACATACGTGAATGGGCATGCCTTTGCTGAAGGTTGGGCTTCGGGCTGGCAACCTGGCACCATAAAAATCTACTACCAATCATTAGCAGATCAGAGTTCCGCTGTGGCGACTCCTAACTGGGAAAAGCCAAAAAGACCAACAACATATAAAGATATATGTGTGTACACACACATATATCTATATCTATATATATGCATGTGCATGTGTTTTATTTAATCTAGAAATTAAATGTGTTTAGATCAAATGTGTCAGTTTTTTTTGATGAATTTTTTTAGATCAAATGAAAGACACACACACACATATATATATATACACATATATATATATATATATGTATATATATATATATATATATATATATATATATATATATATATATATATATATATATATATATATATATATATATATATATATATATATATATATATATATATGTGTGTGTATATAAAGCTGTATGGGTCTGCTTTAGCTGGATGAATTTACAGTTCAGTGAATTTTACTTAAATGAACTCATTCACCCGAAAGCGCATAATTATGAAAGTTCAGTTTAGCGAACTAAGTTTCATTGATGGAGGCACTGTGTTGCTGGTAGCACGACAGATCGAAATGTAGAGTATTTATGTGATTTTCTGTACTCCGTAGCAGTTTTGATTTATGTTGGATGTGTTGTTTGTGTCAGACATCCTGAGCTTATAGTATGTTATTTTAATTCTGCTAATTGGTTTCAAATGGAGATCGCACTACAGTATGCATAGGGGAAATCCACCCTTGCTGTTACTGTAATGTGATTTCAGAGTTTGTATATATAATTTGCAGGGTGTGTGCCCCCCTCTACAAAAATGTTGGCAAATGTGTGTGTTTTACTTTTTATGTTGCTTGCTTTTTATTTCGGCAATGTGAAGTTCGCTTAACTGAACTTTCATAATTCTGCACTTTCAAGTGAGTGAGTGAGTTTAAGTAACATTCAGTGAACTGTAAATTCATTCAGCTAAAGTATAGATAGATAGATAGTTACATAGATAGATAGATAGATAAATAGATAAATAGATAGATAGATAGATAGATAGATGATAGATAGATAGATAGATAGATAGATAGATAGATAGATAGATAGATAGATACATGTAGCTGTTTGTTTGTGTGTAGTTTACCCACTATTGGTTGGGTAACACCACACTTTGGTCTACAATGCAGATGGTGGTAGACAGTTGAGCAATAATGGAGAATCCCCAGAGTTGCAGAATATGCCTTTTCCTCTCAGATTGTGCGGTCTCTGAGTTAGTATATTTAATTGTCGGGGGGGGGGGGGTGGAGCCTCCCACAAGGATGCTGTAGAGAGGGTCCCCACTGCAAAAAAAAAATATTTTTTTTAACTCTGCATGTACCGGCATGTAACCTTGGCATATGTGCAGAAGCATGTTGACCTGTGCATTTCAAGCATTATTATGTTAACATTAGCCATGTTGACATAACATCAATTTGACAAGTGTCACTTGAGCGAGAGGGAGAGAAAGAGGTACAGAGATAGATATAGATATAGACACTAAGCAAGTCATTTAATACGGTAGTGCTCTTAGGTTGCCCTTAAGGGACTCTTGTGTTCATTGTACTTTCCAGATGGATGAATTAAAAAAAAAAAAAAACACACCCTTACCAAATCTTCCTTTTCATCCCCAATTCCATATTTTTTTCTTCTGCTCCAGAATGTCCATTCATTTCTTCTGATATTGTTAAAAACATGATTAGTGGTTCTCATTAATCTACCTAGGAAATGATCTTTAAATGTTATTTGCTTGTTTTATGACCATCTTAGCCTGAATCTGAATACTTAATAAGCTTTAACATGTTGCTGTCCAGTTCTTAGATGTTTGACTACGTGTAATATATTAAACTCACTTAGATGCATGCATGGTCTTTGTTTAGCACTGTACAGTGATCTAAAACATGCTTTCTGATTATTATTTTCTGTTAAGCTAAATTTTGTATAACAATACTAAGTTAAATTGTCCTTAACATGATCCTTATCAAATTTTCTTTATTGTTGTATCGTTCATCTGCATCATGGCTGAAGCTTGTTAATACTAAATCAGTATGGCCAGATATTTAACATTGAAACAGACAAATAAATTAGTAAAATAGCTTGAGGATTGCAGTAAAACTATGCAAATGTGATCTATGATTTATCTTTGTCCATCTTCCTTAGTGTACACTGTGTATTTGTGTGTTTGTGCAGGTGTTCATATGTTTGTTTGTGTAGGTATGCAGTAAGATATGAGGGTGTGTGCATGGTGCAGATATACATGCCTAGGGGTGTTATAAGGCATAAATTTAAAGGGTGAGTGCCTTGTTTTCTTTCCCACAGTATGCAGAAATCTTTGTTCCATCTACACCCTAAGTGCCTTATTACAGTTATAAAACTGCTATCTATATTGTTTGTAGTACATTTTATTGTAAATCAGTTCATCTATCCATTTTAATTAATTAATTAGAATGTAGGAATATAGCTTTTTAACTATACAGCATATTGGAATGAAGTTTTCAAGGCAATCAGTACCTCTCAACTGTCCAGATTATCACAGAATATCCAGATTTTTACCTCATATTTTTGGTCTATTCCTCATAAAATTTCTGGTTTTCTGGAATATCACTGGGATGATCTGAGGACTGAAGTCACTAAATAAGGGCATACATGTGAGTTTCAGAATTCAAATCCTTCAGAAAATGTATGTTAAAATAAGCCCACCCTGTTACTGTATCAACCTTTTAAGTTTATAAGAGCAATATTTAAAATCTGTCCCTATTTTTGGGCCTTTGCCTCCACATTTTGTCAGTCTTTGTCCAGATTTTTGGACTAAGAGATTGATAGGTATGCAGCAATCATTTATTACACAGTCCATTTTATAAACATGTGTTAACACTTAACACCTCATATGAGTTCTGTCAGGTGAATAACTGCAGATGAGGAGACTTACATAATAGTTCCACAGTGCTTCATAAACATGTGTACTGTTTTCCAGATAACACTCTCTCAAAAATATTCACAAGAGTAATAATTTTGAGTTCAACTCCAACAACTGAAAGACACACATTTGAAAAGTAATAATTCCCCTCTTATTTTTGAATTGGTTTAGCTAATTATATGCTTGTTGCTCTCTGAAAATAATGAAAAGTGAAATCATATGGTGGCAATTGCCAAGAAGTGAAAACACATATATGTAAACAGAAATGCACTTCCATTGGCATTTTCTTAAATTAGTTTAGCTAATGGAATGTTTGCTGCTTTTATTTCATTGAGTTTCCATGGTATATTTATGGGTGTTTTATTTCTACTTTTGTATGAATTTGTAATCATGTAGTGTTTTAATTTTGTGCAGCATCTTCATATTTAGTCTTTTTGTTCAGGCAATATCTGGCACAGTCTATCTACCAAATTTTTTTGCCTGCGCGCACGCACAAGTGTGTGTGTAATTTGACTCCCAGGCTAGATTGACTGATTTTTAATTGCTAAGTGGGCTATTTTTGTGTCATGTTATTCACCTCCTGTCTTTTCCTGTACAGCTTAATTTCTTGTTTGTGGGGTTCATGAGTCCATATTCGGCATATGATTATTTTTTTATACGTACATGTATATGTGTGTGTATGTGTTTAGATACACTGAAAATAATGGTATTTTCACTATATCAACATCAAAAAGGTTGACAAAAATGGTCGACAGCAGCACAACTACAAATCAATGCTTATGCTCCAGGAAATAACCTTGGAGCATACAATAAAAAAAAAAACATGTTTTTGTTTTTGCAGAACAGCATATTCTAACCCTGATATCTCACAATAACAGGGAAAGGCCATATTTCTCAGCCCTATTATCAGTGCAGTCTCACGCAAGTGTCAATTAGTTTTCCTGTCGATCAAAATAAGCAGCCAGGAAAGCTAATGAATTTTCACAAGTCAACCAGTTTACCAGGATAAACGTATCTGCATCTATAGATAAATAGATATACAGATAGCTGTGTAGATAAATAGACAGAAATTCCGACTAATAAAAGAGTAAGTGCAACTATATTTTCTTATATTTACGTGTGTGTGTGTGTGTGTGTGTGTGTGTGTGTGTGTGTGTGTGTGTATATGTATATCTATAAATATATATGTATATCTATGAATATATATATATATATGTAGATACATATAGATATACTGATAACACACACACACACACACACACACACACACACATGAAAAAAAAGTTTTTCACCAAACACTGGGTCTGTTATGAGACGGAGCTATATATACTTGGAATAAAAGTAACTGAATTTAGAACATTGTGCTGGTCCACATTTGTGTATTTTTGTATTCTTATCCATACACTTAGACTATTCTGCTCATGCATTTTGGTGTGTGTGTTTGCATGGATCGATCTATCTATCTATCTGTCTGTCTATCTATCTATCTAACTATCTAACTATTTGTCTATCCATCTATCTATGTGGGAGCATGTGTGTGTTTGTATGGCTATATCTCTATATCTATATATCTATATAATCTACTACCTACCTACAAAGCCAGTTTAAATTGTTCACTTAATGGCAGAGGCTGTCACAATAAACTCCTTCACACAGATTGATCTATCTATCTATCTATCTATCTATCTATCTATCTATCTATCTATCTATCTGTCTATCTGTCTATCCATCTATCTATGTGGGAGCATGTGTGTGTTTGTATGGCTATATCTCTATATCTATATATCTATATAATCTACTACCTACCTACAAAGCCAGTTTAAATTGTTCACTTAATGGCAGAGGCTGTCACAATAAACTCCTTCACACAGATTGATCTATCTATCTATCTATCTATCTATCTATCTATCTATCTATCTATCTATCTATCTATCTGTCTATCTATCTATCTCTCTATCTATCTATCTATCTATCTATCTATCTATCTATCTATCTATCTATCTATCTATCTATCTGTCTATCTATCTATCTATCTATCTATCTATCTATCTATCTATCTATCTATCTATCTATCTGTCTATCTATCTATCTATCTATCTATCTATCTATTTATCTATCTATCTATCTATCTATCTGGCCAATGTAAACTATTCAATCAATGACCAAGACTGTCACAATAACCTTCTTCACACAGATCTATCCATCTGTCTATTATCTCTCTGTTTATCTGGCCAGATTAAACTGTTCAATCAATGACCGAGACTGTCATAATAAACTCCTTCACACAGACTCATTGATCTACCTATCTGTGCATCTATGTAGCCAGTTTAAACTGTTTAATCAGTGACAGAGACTGTCACAGTAAACTGCTTCACATAGATCTATCTGTCTGTCTTAACTGTCTATCTTTCTTTCTATTTACATGTCTGTTTATATAGCCATTTTAAACTCTCATTATAGGCAGTTTAAATTGTTCAATCAATGACAAAGGCTGTCACAATAAACTCCGTCACACATCTGTCTATCTATCTCTCTATCTAGCCAGTTTAAACTGCTCACTCACTGATCGAGACTGTCATATTGTTTTAATGTAAGATGTATTGTGAAGTGATGTATTCCCAGTTGTTAAATAAATATCAGCTACATTAAATAAAACTGTCTACCTTTAGTAAAGCTGCCACTGTACTGTGTCCTTACTTGTATTTTATTTTCTGTATTGTGCAGTGATCCATATTTTCTGAAATGTGGCTGTTTTCATTATTCACTTTTTTATAAATAAGCTGGATTTTCCATTAGAAAAAATAGAGTGTTCACAGTAAACTACTTCACACAGACTTGTTTGAATTATCTGGCAAGACTATGTTAGTGCACTTTACTTCTGTGTCATGCTGTCATTGTAAAATAAATGCTGAGTACTAGGGATTGAGTATATAGTGTGAAGGCTGTAAAACACTTTGTATGATTAGTTAAATACTATCTTATATTTTCTACAGTGCAGGGATGTAGGCTTCTTTCATTCTTATAAGTACTCTGTTTTTCTATGATGTATGACATATGTATCTAATTGCTTCTATTTATTGTGTGTAAAATGTAATTATACAATGACTGGCCATTAACATTCAAAAAGTAGTATGCTGATTGGTCAGCCCAACCAGCATGCCCTTTGTAAATCCGAGCATATACCAATGAAGGTCTGGTTGCCTGGACTTTTTTCCATTAATATATGCCATAAACATTTCACTTTTCTTGCACTTAAAAAAAATAATAAACTTAGACAACTGGAGACTTGAAACCAATAAGAGCGACAGAACAGAAAAAAAAATAAAAAGATAATTGGTTATGTTATGCAAAACTAGAGAAAAGTACCAGAATATCCTTTTATTTTCTATTTCCCATCTCTCCCATACTTTCAGAGTCTCATGTTTTTTTTTTTAATTAAAAAAAATGGAAATCTTCCTTTCTCCATTGCTTCCTATACACAGCATCCCTCACACAGCACTGATGTATTGTGTAAGTGTGGGAATGAAAGTCCCATATGCTTGCACAGTATATCAAAAAAGCACCAGGATATCCCAGGAAAGCAGATGAACATCACAGAGCTATCCTACAAATATATTATTTAAGAAAAGTAAGTAATTATTTCTTAAATAATGTCATTGTATAATAGCAATAACTGACTCCATGGTGTGGTATATTGAAGATTTACCCATGGTTGTCTTTGTTTAATCACTTGGTCTTTGCCCTCGTGATTAAACCACATGAACTTTGGGTAAATGTTCAATATACAACATTCACATTGTCAGTTATTGCTATAATGTATGATTATATGTACCATGCAAACAGTGTAGCGTTAACGTGCAGAGTCACAATGTGATCATTCAATTGGATCTTTTATCTTTTACTTACTACAAGTTAAAAAAATAAATGTTAACAAGCATGAAAGAAAGGACAATAATAGAATGGTAGCTACAGAAAGGTGTGTGTGTGTGTGTGTGTGTGTGTGTGTGTGTGTGTGTGTGTGTGTGTGTGTGTGTGTGTGTGTGTGTGTGAGAAACAACCCATTAGTAACATAGAGTTATGATGATTGAAAAAAAATTTAAACGGCATCTTATGCTGCAAAATAAACAAAATGTTAAATTGCTTAAGTAGAGACTCAACTGAAGTTTAATCAGAGAATTAAATTGGGTAGGATATATGAAAAAAGAAAACAGAAATAGTTATTAATGATTGAAAGGGTGTTGAGCCCCCAGTACAAATATATGTGACACACCTGTTTCCATGAATGAAATGTGTGCCTAGAAAAAAAAACAATAATACACCAAAAGAAAGCTCAGTGGGAGAAAGACGTTGGCTGGGTTCTAGTTAGATTCTCATTGTCAGAACAGTTGGTCAATAAACATGACTACAATCTCCAATTCAGAGACAAGTAAAGTTACACACTAAGACACCTCATTAGCAGATAATTACCATGTCTATGAATTGAACACTGTGCTGTTAGACTTGACCACTCTAATGTTCTCCTTACCAACCCATGCTTTGCGCTAGCAAAGGCACCCCCAACATGCACATGCATGCTCTAACACACACACACAAAGCCAAACAACTGTATTTATTACCCTACATGCCTGCTGCCACTCACTGAAACACTCACACACCTTTATGCATGCTCCAACAAACGTACACATATACACACATGCAAACACACACACACACACACACACACACACACACACACATGACTCCTCTATACTTAACTCTCACAGTGCAATTACCCAGACACACACACGCACACACACACACACACACACACACACACACACACACACACACACACACACACACACACACACACACACACACATGCAAACACACAGCTCCGGGATACCCACCTGTATTCACGGTCACGGTAAGAGTTACAACAATTCAGTATCAGTAAGAGGGTAAATGCTATCTTTTTTTACAACATTTACTTTTTCCTCTCTCCAAAAAATAAAATAAAAAAAAAAGTTCAGTGAAGTGATTCTGTGAACGACTATAGCATGTTAATCTGCTAACACTACGGGGAGAGAGCACGTGGCTAATTTATACCAGTTGCTTCCTGGGCAGCCTTGTTTGCATGTGGCTTCACCAGTGACAGTGATCTCTGTACTACTGCCATCCCCAGTGAGTAACAGTAGAGGGCTAGCCGAAGAGTGGTATATTACGTGAATAGGGTTACTGTGATGCATAAACCTTCAGAGTTAAGCCTTTCACATTGCAGTAAGCCTATTTGAATCCCAGGGAATATTCTTTGTGCTTTTTGATCATTTAATAAAGGCATGTTGAAAAATGATACCTGAGGCTAATTAATAACATACTCCCACTGAAGAATTAAACAAATAAAACAATCACTCTTGTGTGCTGTCTGTGTTAACTGAGTCAACAAGAGTTTAGATATGAAGAGAAAGAGCTGTTTTAAACATGAAAGGCATAAACAGTAAGTTAACCATAGCTGTGTCTGTTTGCTGGGAATGACATTACTATGTTTTATATATTTGCAAGACAGCATGCTGCAAAGCTGTCTTATGGTATGTATTTTTTTAAAAGGAAATATTTTTGGCATTCATCATTTTGTTATAACTTACATAATTTGTTGATGAGTTTTGAAGGCCACCTGCTTTTCATTCCAGTTCTTTTTCCTTACTTTGTTAATGTTTTAGGGACAAAAACCTTGCCTATTTTTGAGTGCCAGGAACATAGCTATCCACGTAGCATAAATTCACAATGTCTAAATGTCTTCTGGGAATTACAAAGTTTCCCTGAGAAAGAGTTCAAAGACTAATGAAGCACACATGAGCACAGACACACGTTAGGCCTCAGCTGAGAATAATTATGACAAATGTATCACAGTGTAAAGGAAATTTTTTAACTACTGCAGTTTTGCTTTGGTAGAAACGTTAGCACTGTATGTTTCAGAATATGTTGTCTTTTTGTCTACTGCTCTGGAAGAGACAGACTCCCAAAAGGAACCAAAGATTGACATCTTTGATTCTACCTGACATTGGAGTGTTTTAAATTTACAGCTGTACCATTTTAAGAAATATTTATTTGAATTATCAGATTGAGTTATTCTCAATTGTACATAGCAAGATGAAACTAAATTAAAAGGTGATTTGACTTTCTTACATCAGACAGACATCTGTTTCATAAACAGAAATAAGTTTGAGAGGATATGGAGAGACATCCAATTTCATTAAAAAGACTATTCTTGACAGAGACTTATATACAGAGAAGACTATTTTTTTCTCTCTAACATAAAATGTAATCCTTAACACATGTATGTTATATCATGCATTTCCATTTTCAGAAGTACAAACCTTGTCATGTTCGTCATTCTGATCCCCCACACAACATCATGTGCTACCAAGAGAGACATCATAGCAGTTAACACAGAATAACATTCCTTTTACCCACACACCATCATATGCCACCAAAAGAGACATCACAGCAGTTAACATAGAATAGCATTCCTTTTTCCCACACATCATCATGTGCCACCAAGAGAGACATCACAGCAGTTAACACAGAGTAGCATTCCTTTTTCCCACACGCCATCATGTGCCACCAAAAGAGACATCACAGAAGTTAACATAGAATAACATTTCTTTTACCCACACACCATCATGGGCCACCAAAAGAGACATCACATCAGTTAACATAGAATAACATTCCTTTTCCCCACACACCATCATATGCCACCAAAAGAGACATCACATCAGTTAACATAGAATAACATTCCTTTTACCCACACACCATCATATGCCACCAAAAGAAACATCACATAAGTTAACAGAGAATAACATTCCTTTTACCCGCACACCATCATGTGCCACCAAGAGAGACATCACATAAGTTAACATAGAATAACATTCCTTTTACCCCCACACCATCATGTGCCACCAAAAGAAACATCACATAAGTTAACATAGAATAACACTCCTTTTTCCCACACACCATCATGTGCCATCAAGAGAGACATCACAGCAGTTAACATAGAATAACATTCCTTTTACCCACACACCATCATATGCCACCAAAAGAAACATCACATAAGTTAACATAGAATAACATTCCTTTTACCCACACACCATCATATGCCACCAAAAGAGACATCACAGCAGTTAACATAGAATAACATTCCTTTTTAATCTGAGTGTTGCTGTTGATGACTGGAGCTTTGCCACTGAAATATTCCATCTTTAACCATAAAAAATTATATTTAACAAAAAAGAATGATGCTTTGTGTTTGTTTGTTGGTTGGTTATTAAATAATCAGCTAAAAGACAGATTAAACACTATGAGGATTCTGGTTGGAGTTCAACACTTTACAAAGCCCCCAGACTGTTGAAAAATAATACTTGTTTGACCTGATATACCACCAGGCTGAGTCATGCTCACAATCTGTGCCTGATGTCTTTCTTTAGCTGTTTTTTTTTGACATTATTCAAATTGGTCTCAACTATAAATAGTGATTTCAGAGGTATTAATACAGAAAATGGTAACATTTGCCACTGGACTAAACAGAGATCAGCTATGTTACTGCCATGTGGCCAGATGTCTCATCAGAAATCTTTTTATTTTCTAAACGCTATCAACACCACCATTTGCTTCCCATGGACATGTGGACTATAACAATGGTTGCGTTAGTTCCACAAACGTTGACTAAATGGCATTGGGTTCATTCGTTAAACAAAAACACTTCATTACCGCAACAAAACTAAAAAATATATTTGTTACTCAGAGATGGACATATCACACAGAGAATCTGTAAATTGTCCAAAACAAAGCTTTAAAATGGACTTGCTAATCAGCGATACATGTGTTGCACACACAATATACAGACTGCACTTAAGAAGACTTAGCAATGGGCATGTTAATCAGAAACAGGCATTACATTATAGATGCAATATTTAAACTGCTGCTAAGACTTACATCATTTAAGACTGTGTCTAAAATATGCATTTTTTTCTGTCTTGTGAACTGAACCATGGTTTGATGGAATACCCTTGCAGAATATGACATCACGGTCAATGGACAGATATATGCTATGACCCTATGACATAGCAGCAAAAAGACTAGGATTCTGGGACATGAAACAGAGCAGTCATTTCATAATAGTCTCATTGAAGCTTGTGTGGGACTAGGTCAAATTTTATTATATTATATTATTACTGCTTTTATGTATTGTATATATTATGTATCTTGTGTATTAATTAGAACTGCTGATGTTAGCCTTTGAAACTCTGCGGAGCTTTTCTGTTTGGGACTCCACTGAAAAGGGACTACTAAAATCAACTGGAAAATCCTGGTCATCAGATGTAAAATAAATAATAAATAAATCAGCTTTACCAGTTTAGATGTGTCTGGTGTCTGATGCACAAGCACAAAAGCTGAAAGGAAATAAGATGACATTTTTTTGGGACATGTTTTCCCTTTTAAATTTTGTTCTGCATTTACACCTTTCAGTGTATACAGTAAGAGAACTTACATTTAAAAATTACAGTGGTGTGCCCATTCCAACAGCACCCTTCTATTGTGTGATTGCCACAGTAAAAAGGTCATCCTCCAAAATCACAAATTGTGAGTGTGATTTCATATTTCAGCCACATTATCCCATTGTGGATGCCATATAAAGCTGCACTCATCGATAAAACCATACTTCCCAATCTGTTTGTATGGATCTTTGCATTCTATGACACCACATAATGGATAATACATTAGTATCACCCACTCACTTAAATAAATAAAAGTAAGTTTTAACATTAACAGTACATATCTGTTTTTAACCCCATGCAATCCAGTCACACTTGTGATTTTCTCTCCTCCACTGCGGAAACACCTATCCTTATTATCCAGCCACTGAAATCAAGAAAGAAGTTGTTTTATATTTTCTCTGACCTGAAAATGTGAAAACTGCCCATCACTCTATTCCATAATGCTGAGTCGATTGACATGTCAGATGAGATAATGTAATTTAATGCATCTTAAGAACTGATGCTTTCTTGTTATTGGATGCATATTTTCACTTATCAAGATCTGACTGCAAATAAGTAATTGCTAGCAACATTTTGTGTTTCATATTCTCCAAGATTATTCTAACAAACCATGGTTCAGTTCACAAGACAGAAAAAAGGACGTATTTTAGAGACAGTCTTAAATTATGTAAGTTTTAGCAGCAGTTTAAATATTGCGTACTGTTATTAGTTCTGTGGGAATTTCAACAAATATCCATCACTGAAACATTCTTAACATTTTGGATATGGCACAATTACAGAGTGCTAAAGAGAAAGTAAGGTAGTACTTTGATAATATGTATGAGTTTAAAAAGACTGCTGTTAATCAACAGTTTTGTTTTGATAATAACTCCAGAGCACAAAAAACTTTTGGCAAAATGACTTAGGCAACAGAAAGTAGAAAGGGTTGCTGACAAATGTAAGGGGCATATAACAAGAAAAATAACCAGTGATCCTGTAGAGGTATTAGAGATATTTCAGAAATTTTATGAACATTTGTCAAAAGCAGAAAAGTGGGGAAATAAAGCAAAAGCACAAATGGAAATACTTATGAAAGACTTAAATATGCCTAGGTTAGAGGTAGATATAGCTCAACAATTAACAGTTAAGACAGGAGGAAATGAAATAAAAAGATAAAAATGATGATGTTTAACGAATCTGCAGAAAAGTCTCTGGGAAGAGATGGTATTCCAGTGGAAGTTGGGAAGCTAAGAGGGAAATAGTGATAAAGATCTGGAAGGTTTTGTTTAACAGTATTTAAAAAGGAAGGTTTTGTTTACAGTATTTAAAAAGGAGGAAAAGTACCAACATCCTGGCAAAAAGTTGTGCTGGCTGTAATACCTAAAGGTGGTAAAGACCCATTAAATCCATCTTCTTATAGGTCCATTTCAGTTCTAAACTGTGATTATAAAGTGTTTGTCTATAATGGAGAAAAGAATGGCAAAGGTATGCAAAAAATGATAGACGTGGCTCAATGTGGTTTTGTGGAGGGTAGGCAAATATTTGGCAACAGTAATAGAATGATGATGATTTAAAGGGAAGCAGAATGTAAGAAAATACTGCTGTTGGTGAGTTTTGATGCAGGGAAAGTATTCAATACAATAAACTGGGAGTATGGGAATGGAAGCATTTGTATTTCCTGATACAATAATAATGCTAATTAGGAGGATATATAGGGACCGGAGGCAAAAAACAAAGTTGGAGGGTTCCTGTCTGATAAGTTGTGTCTGAACAGAGGAATCATGTGGGGTGTCCCCTTGCATTATATTTAAATCTACTGACAAAGAAAATAAGAGACGAAGAAATTAAAGGATATAATTAGTATGGTATTCAAGAAAAGTTGGCTTTATTTACAGATGTTATTATTTTGTACCTGATGAAAACAGAAAAGGACATTTCAGTGTTGTGGAACATTTTAAAACAGTTCTGGGTTTCTTCAGGATATAAGATTAATGAAGATAAAACAAAGGCCATAGCTGTAAACTGTGAACCCACACATGAATTGGTTCAATTCAATACTCATATTTATAAGGACATGATAAAATGAAGCATTTAGGAGTGCGGGTTAAAAAAAGACACTTTATGGCTATTTATATGTGGAAAGAGACTAAACAAAAGATAATGTAAAAAAATGAGAAACTGGAAGATCTTGCCTATGGATATAGATAGCAAGACACAAGCAGTAAAATGTTTTAGTCCCTTTAGATTTGTACACAGGTGAGACATCTTTTTATCAACCACAAAAGTTGTGGATAGTAGTTAATAAAGAGTTGAATAATTTATCTGGTCGGGGAAGAGGGCAGGAGTCAATTGGGATAAGTTGATGCTTCCAATAGAATAAGGAGGTTCAGGATTACCTGATTTGAAGGGATATTTTACAATTACAAAGTTAAAGCTCTTATACATGACACAAGCAGAAAGCTACAATTCAAAGTGAAAAGGGATAATGAAGAGAAATTCAAGAAATAAGGAAAGAGTAGGATTTTGAATGCAAATCCTTAAGGAGAATAACAACAGTCATATAGAATATTGTTTTGTTGCTTTCCAGTGGAGAACTGTAAAAGGGGGAAGAATTTAAGCATGGCATGGATTGACTACAAAAAAGCATTTGATAGTATCCTACATTCATGGATAAAAGAGTGCTTACAAATGTATAATATGCACCCTACACTGATCGACTACATCACAGTGACCAGAAAACAGTGGCAGACTACTATGCAATTAAACCATGATAAAGGACAAATTATTATTCCAGGGATAAAAATTCAAAGCAGGATATTCGAGGGTGACTCAGACACCACTGCTATTCTGACTTGTCCATAATCCATTAAGCTGTCTCCTTAACAGCTAAGGTCATGCCTATAATGTTGCTCCTAGAAAACAAAATGTAAAGACTTCTCATGTTCTCTTTGTCAATGATTTAAAACTGTATAGCTCATCAGATGAGGGACTGAAAGTACAACTGCAAGTTGTCAAAACTTTCTCAGATGATATAAGAATGTCATTTGGTCTTGGTAAATGTGCAAAAGCAACCTTGAAAGCAGGAAAACTGCATCACCAGGATGACATCAGTTTGAGAGAAGAATGTGATATAAAAGAACTTGAGCAAGAGGGAGTGTATAAATATTTGGGAATTGATGAAAGATCAACAATAAAACATGAACAAATTTGAATAAAACTTAGTAAGGAATACTTTAGAAGACTTAAAAAACAGCATTTACATCTAGGAACAAAATCCAAGCTATAAAACAATTTGCTCTTCCTGTCCTAACTTACAGTTTTGGATTGACTTGACTGGCCCCAAAACGTGTTGGATAGATTAGATAGGAAAACAAGAAGGATGCTTCATGCTCACCAAATGATTTATAAAAATCAGTGCATACCAAAATTATATATTCCCCATTCTGAAGGTGGGGTAGGCCTCCTTGAAATTGATTGCATGTATAGATTTGCAATTGTGGGACCCCACACATATCTGCTGACCACACAAGACCCAAACATAGTGAAAGTTATGAAATATTAGTAGAATAAATCTAAGATGACTTCTATGCTTAATCTAGCAGAAGCATATCTGCTTCAAGCAGGAATAGAAATGAAACCAGAAGTAGATAAAAATCAGGCAGCAGTTGAATGTGCCAAAAATCAAAAGACAGCATATAAGGTGAAGGACCAGATGAGAAGGTAAGAAATGTGGAAAATGCATAAATATAGTTGCAAGTATAGAAAACTTCTGGAAGAACCTCATGTTGATCAGGAATGAACACAGGGATGGTTAAGGAGAGGCAAATTCAGACCAACAGATGAAAGGTTAATATTGGCGGCCCAAGATAATGGGCTCCGTACACGTTGGTTTACAAAGTCCATTGAACATGTGAGAGAAAAAGACAAATGTGGGTTTTGTAAAACAGAATTTGAAGCAGTTACATACCTCCTTGCTGGTTGCAACATACAAATGGCAGAAGGACTATATACTGAAAGGCATAATAATGTGGCAAGACTATTGCACTGGGGATTGTGCAAACATTATGGTATTGAAGTAGCTGAAAAACATTAGAAATATTAACCACAAAGCATCATAGCAAATGATGGTTTATATCACATATCACATAGGATTACCCGTTACCAACAGTTCAAAAGTTAGATGCTAGAAAACCGGATATAGTGGTCCAAGAAAAGAAGACAAAAGTAGCATTGATCATTGAAGTCACCACACCCAGTGACTACAATGTCTTGCGTACAGAGAGACACAAAATCATAAAATATCAGGATTTGCAGGCAGAAATGAGATCAATATGGAAGGAAGATACCCAGACAGTTTCATTAGTAGTAGGAGTAATGGACCTTATAAAAATAATCTACAGTCATATTTAGATATGTTACCAATGCATGCAACTCCATACAAATTGCAGAAGGAGTCATTACTGGGCACATTACAGGTACTGCAAAGAGCACTTCTGGCTGACATCAAAGATTGATACAATACTAATTCATGAATTTTAATTTTACTCTGGCTTAGGAATGTGGTCTATTCCTGTAATGGTATTAGAAACCTAAATGATTTAGAGAAATTAAAAAATATATATATTATATTCATAAAGTAGCAGAGAATATACTAAGAGCTAAACCAACACAGGAATGAAAAAGGGAGATTCTGCCAATAGGGATGACTGCAATTAGGGGTACAGAGAATATGCAAGAGGGGGCTGGAATTTACTGGAGGAAGCTGGGAAAGAAACCATTATTGGGAACAAATAATTAGAGAAGGAAAGGTAATAGGGGGGAAGAGGCCAAGTAGACAGATAAGAGATTGCTTTCCTTATCAGGGACTGATATCAATGTACTGACAAGGAGAAAGAGATAGAGGACTCCTAAGTGAAAGACCTGCACTGGTTGAGTTTTTAGTTAAATCTAGAACAGAAAATGCTGCTAAAAAGGGATAATTAGTAGGACGTGAAGTTTTGCACAATAACTATTGAACTCAATAAAAGGAGTTCAGAAAACAGTGGAAAGCGAGATTAGATTAAGTCTAAACCAAAGACACAGTGGTAGGACATATTTATGGCTCCTAGATATGCAGCAAATTCTGGAAATTCAGGAGGAGTTTTGCCTGAAAGTGTTTGCCTAGGTACTTTTATACCCCAAAACAGATTGTAAAGAATTTTTTCTCAGTTGAATAGTAAATGTTGGAGGTGTAATGGGGAAGAAAGAGGTACATGGGAGCAATATTTTCAGAAAGTAATGAGTTGGCAAACCTTAAAAATTAGTAAAAAAAGACAAGAAGAAAAAACTGTTGCAAAACACAAAAATGCCAAGCAGGCACAGAAGGAAGAACCACTCCACAGTAAATAAATGCACCTATTCAGGCCAAATTCAATAAAACCAATACTGGAGTTTATTGAAGAGAATAAAACAAATGATAAGCGCTTTCATCCTGACCACTTCAGAACTTCATCAGATAATAAATTTAATCACACAATCTATTTATATAGTACAGAAAAACTGGATAAAAAACTCATTAACAATTAATAAATTATTTAAACTGACATACCCCCTTAAAGGAAAAGGCATGAAAAAGACTGTATTATATATGTAACATATAAAATCTGTATACGATGGAATAAATATATAGTAAAATACTCTCACTGTAGTATAAAAACATAGATAAAATGGTGTTTAAAAATACATAAATAATGAATAAATAATTATTTAAAACGGTGTTATCTTTCTAGGACTTTTAATTTTAAAAGAGAGCTGATAGAAATGTGTTCATTTAAAGCTGGCCAACTAAATGCATTAAGATGAGTTGCCAGTAAAGCTCCCTCTTTTCTAGTAAGAGAGACCAGGCTCCACCTCAAGGTTCTGTTTTAATAAAAGAGACCAGGCTCCACCTCAAGGTTCTGTTTTAATATAATCAATGACAGTAAAATGAAAAGAATGCCCAGTATTTTCCATTATGTGCTTGCTAAGTGCATTTATGTCTTTTTTTTTGACTTTATGTCATACAAATGCTCATAAATGCATTTTTTTTATTTACGGTCCATTTTTCCAACATTAAAACAGCTACAACAATTACACAGAGCACAATAAATAATCCTTTCAGATCTACAATTGTATTTTGATGAAGTTTTACTTCAATGTTGTTTATCAGAAAAGTGCTACATTCCTTAATGTGTTTACAATAGTTACACATGGCATACTTTTTCACGTGCCCAACATTATTCATTCCCTTTAGTTTCATCTCAAATATGTTCTTTAAGTTTCTGCCCTTCTTAAATACTATGGCAGAATATGAATCAATAAATGGTCTAATGGCTTTTTCATGATTTAGTATGGACCAATTCTTTTCTAAGATTTTTCTTAACGTATAACTATCATTAGTGTATACGGTAATGAAAGATGTCTTATAGTCCCTAATTACTTCTTGGTTCTCCACATTTAAGCATTGAATGGAACTGCTGATACTGGTAATGCTGGTGTCAATATCTGATAGTAAAGGGCTAAAATGACCTCTCTCCCTTTTATTTACTACTTCCAACATAATGTCAGTAATAAATTTGTACGGATAGCCTCTCCTTGAAAACATGCATTTCAAGTTATCACATTCACTGAGAAAATCATCCATAACTGAAACCATTCGGGCTGCCCTAAAAAATTGTCCCTTTACAATAGCTTTTTTGTTTCAGTGGATGTGTACTTGAATAATGGAGTAGGGAGTTGGAGTAGGTTTCCTTTCTATATATTTTTGAAACAAACTTATTATTTGTATAATCTTTAGTGAAAGGACGTCTAGAAAGGGCAACTAGTCCATACTATAATTGTGTGTGAATTTCAAAAATGCAGTGGTAGAATCCGTATAAGAAATTAATTCATTGATGTGTTCTGGAGGTCCATCCCACAAAATAAAAATGTCATCCAGGAACCGGGTATAACATTTTACATACTTGAACATCGGACAGTTGAACAAAAACTTCTTTTCCCACTGGGTGACAACAATTTTTGCATATAAAAACACAACAGTTGGGTCAATGACCCTAGACCAAAACTATAAAAAATAAAATAAAAAGTAAATCCACCGACACTGTGTAGCCGATAATGGTTTAATGCTCCAAAAGAAACACGTACAATATAGTTGCACCAAACAACTAAGCACTTTCGCCGAGGTTAACAAACTGATTCTGATGATGCCAAAGGTTTGTTAACCTTGGCAAAAGTGCTTAGTTGTTTGGTGCAACTGTATTGTATGTGTTTCTTTTGGAGCATTAAACTGTTATCGGCTACACAGTGTCGGTGGATTTACTTTTTATTTTATTTTTTCAAATTTTTGCATATAGGCCCCCAGAAGAAGACCCCATTGGCAGCCCCTCCTGTTGCAGATATATTTCATGGTTAAAGTAGATGAAGTTGTTTTTCAAAACAAGTTCAAGTAAGTGTGTATATACTTGGACATTGTTATCTTCAACTCCTTTTTCATATAAGTATTCTGAAAACCATTCCAAGCCTGTGTTATGGGGAATAACAGAATATAAATCTTTGATGTCAATAGTCAAAAGGACATACCCAGTTTTAAATGGAGTGTTGTTAATGAGATTTAAAAAAAACTCCATGACTCCTTGCATATATGGGTTTCAGAGAATACCAGTTCTTTTTCTTTAAGTCTAATGTCTAAGAGTTTTGCGACTGGGTGGGTAATGGAACCTTTTGCATCCACAATGGGTCTCATGGGTGGCTGTTTGAGGGTCTTATGTTGTTTAGGTAATCCAGACATCACTGACATCCTGGGGTATGACAGTGTGAGATAGTTTAACTCTTCAATGGTAATGGACCCCTCAATAAATAAGTCCTGTAACTCATTCTTAATTCTATTATATGCTATATGTAATTCATTAAAAAAGGATTTTGCATATGCTTTCCCATCCAAAATGTGTAACATCTTGTTAGTGTAATCAACATGATTCATAAAAACTACACCTCCTCCCTTGTCAGGTTTTATTATTCTGACCAAATCAAGTACACTTTTAGTGCCCTGTAATACATCCTCCACATTATTATCTGTCTGTCTTTGTTGATTAATCCTTAAAAAACTAAGAATATCAAGTTCACATATTCTTTCAAACAGCTGGATAATCGGGTGAAGGGGGTTTTATGTGCTTGACATGGCTAAAAGATTAATAAAATCTTATGATAATGTATTCTGAAAAAGGACCTTAAAATTCAACTTGTGTGTGTATAATTTCAGGTCAGTTAATGTGCTAGAGATGTCTGTGAATTGTGCAGGTACATAAGTAACACCTTTTGAAAATAAGTCACAGTGCTTAGTCTCAATAAACACATCAGAAAAACTGTTCACTTTGAAATCACCTTCACCATTGGTAATGATATGACAATGTGGTAGTACATGGTCAGAAAACACCTCTAAAATAGCCGGAAAATCATTAATTAATTCCTGTTGGACCAAGTTTGATTCTGTGCCCCCCTCCCCCTCTGATTGAATCTCCCCCTCGTGTTCCACTGAGTACTGGGGGGATAAGTGTTCCCCTGATATGTTTCCCAGGCTTGGTCTGAGACTGCTGTTTTGTTCTGTATTCTCTCCGACCGTCTTAGGGGTGGGAATTCTTGTGGGTCTAAAAAAATAATTTTGTCCATTATTAACCATATCACAGTTAACTTCAATGTTGTTACCAGAATTAACAGACCTTAAAAATTCCCTAGAGAGTACTCTGTCAAGAATACCGGGCGAGCAAATGAGTGTAACTAAGGAAATTATTATTATTATTTTTATGGTGGGATACAGGATCTAAATTGCCTAGACATAGCATTGCCTTGCTAATTTTAATTCTGGTGATGCCAAAAACACAATTATTAGAAAATGAAAGTCAAAGTCTAAACCGACCATACTTACAGTAGTGAGTATTATAACAGAGGCAAAAGAACAGGAAATCAGATCCTTAGAAAAGGGTAGAAGGAAATTACATAGAAAACAGTGGAAATTGTGAAATCAATAAAAGTTTTGGAGGAAGAATGAGGTTTAAGAGAAGGCAGGACTTGAACATTGTATGTAATATTGGATTGGTTATATTGTGTTGAACAATATATGTGATGTATAATGTTTATAAATGTGAACCTGTTACTATAGTTTGATTACTTGTATATAAATGTAAGTTTCCCTGCATCATAAATGATAATTCAATAATGGTGTTAAAAAAAAGCAGTGGGCACAGAGTGCAATCCCTCTGAAATGTGGACTCACTAGGAATGGTCAGCAGTGTTTAACATGTGCCTATGCGTAGTGATACATAATAGATGTTTGAAAGGAAGTCATTAGTTCTATGTAATTCATATCCTAAGTACTGGGCATCAGATGTTTGCACAACTGGACAAATAGAATGTTCTGACATCTCATAACCAACTGTATGCACATAAACAATACGTACTTCACATGTTTCAGCGCAGCATGCACAGTGTCCCACAAAGTTTCTGTAATCTGCAGGCATATGTCTATCAGCAGCATCTAGCATGCTATGGCTGACAACATGTCTCCCATGAGCAAGGGCAGTATCCAAAGTCTGACACTTCATAGGATGTGCATATTTAAACCGAGGATGAAAAAAATTGCAACACTACCAGGTGCCACATATTCTAACCTAAAAGCTTGTCTGGCTGGCATGGTGCCCAAGGACACTGTTATGGACAGCTAGTCATCAGCTGTGGCCGCTGCAGCAGAAGCACTAACTATAGCCCTAGTATTGTACAGCACATCATCAGCATCATTAGCATTCCCTATAAGTGATGGCTCTATGGTGTTAGAAGCAGAGTGGCTGCCATATACACCCACAGCTGAGTCTGTCAGCACAGACTGGAAGGTGACACTGTCAGCCCTGTTTCCATTAATGCCACAGAGGCTGCATTTCTCTATGACTTTAGCATCCAAATAACTAGATTCCACAGACTGATCATGCACCATTGAAGTAATACATTTCTAGTCCTAAGCATCAGCACATTTCACATACATGCATCTTCAAGATTACCTACTGAATTGTCCTTGCTCACCTACCTACTCATCACACAGTTATGTATAATGGATTGATGCATGGGCTCTCCCGAGCCTATTTGCTCCTATAGCTGCTTCATAGGTTCATAAGTTCATAGGTAGGTACTAGGCTATCGGCCCAAGGGCCTACGTAAGCCTAGCCAGCAAGGCTCCATAGCTTACGCCACCCAAGATGGACCTGCTATGTGATTTTTAGACAGGATCATATATTACAGGGGATAAGGGAGTGAAATTTTCAACAAATCTATCCACTAGCAGGTCTGCTATGTTTCTCTCAAAGGAGCCCTTGGAGGCTTTCACAAGTTGTCTTATTTGTCTGTTGAGCTTAGAAGGGTGCTTTCCCATTTTTGGGACCTTGCCTTTGTATTCTTGGACAAGAACTTTTTGTATTTATTGTAAAATTTGTTGATGCTGGGTGTCCATCATGGCAGCTTGTTTTTACTTGGGGCTCTGGCTTTGATTCTGTCTGGTACGGCCAAGTTTATACACCTATGCAAGTGATTGGACAGGGATTTAGTGTAAGCTTTGGCATAGTTACCACTTCCAACATGGGGTGGGGCTTGGAATGCATTTATAACTTCACCTAGGAGGGTATAGTTTGCCTTGGTGAAGTTTTTTTGTCTGATTTCACCCTTTTTGAGTTCTGGTGTTAGTAGTCAGTTTTAACTAAAGAGGGTCTGGCAGTTGTGGCAGTACATCTGTTTGACATGTTGGTGAGGACCAGATCCAGAATGTTTGCTCCCCTTGTCTGGGTATGGACAATTTGTTCCAGAGCATTTTAATTAACAAATTCAAGGAACTTTTGTGCTGGCGAGTTAGGGGTTGTGTAGGTTTCCTGGTTCGTGGTGGGATAATTGAAATCCCCCATAACCAGTGTGCTTGGTAAAATTCGGATTGTCGCCAGTTTTGTCAAGTAGGCTTCTTCGGCATCATGAGCCCTGGAGGGGGATCTATAACTGGCTATGACTTGAATGGGGGGGGGTGTTACCCACTGTAACCTGGACCTAGAGTGACTCCATGGACTTGTCCAGTCTAACAAGATAGGAGGTGAATTTATCTCTAATATAGACTAAAACACCATCTCCTTTGTTTTTCACATGTTCATTTTATGGTCTAAAAGTGTGGATGGCATTGTAGCCTTCCAAGGCCAGGGTATTCTCTGAAGCCTTGAACCAGGTTTCTGTGACTGTACAGTCATTTAAATCTTCTAGTCATAGAAGTGCTTCCATGAAGTGCAGTTTTTGGTTTAAGCTCCTAGGATTTAGCGGCATGACCCTTATTTTGTTTTGATTCTTTAATTTCACATCAGTAATGTTGTTTTCAAGACCATGCCTAAAAAGGCACCATGGGGGAGGCAAGAGCCTTTGCTAGTAGTTGGAAGTCTAGAGGTGCCAGGTGCAAACCATCTCTGGCAAAATAGTGAGGTTTGTCGAACATGGCTTCCCAAGCTGATAGGAACTGGATCCCCTTTGAATGACACCAAAAACTGAGCCAAGTATTGAAATCATCATTTTTTGTTTATACTGTGGCATCATTCTAGGTGAGGGTAGTATGTTGCTCAACACTAAGAACATACCTCCCTGGGACACCTACTCAGAGAACTTGACCTTGTCTCTCTTTATATCGTCTAGTGAAGTATGTCTCAGGTCATTCACACCAGCATGAACTATGACAGAGTCATAACGGTACTTGTTGCTGAGAGACCTGAGTGCATGCATAATCTGATTGATGAATCCTGGCACTGGACAGTCAGCTGACAGTGACTTTCTCTTTGTCCAACCTGTTGAGTGAGATGTCCATGTGTCTCATTATTGAGTCTCCAATGACAAGAAAATGTGTTTTTTGAGTGTTGCACATTTTTGGCTTGGTGGGTGACACACTGATGTTGCTGTGTGTCATGGGTGCTGTGGGAACTGTGTTAGTTGTAGCAGTCTTGTGTTTTGGAGATCTCTGGTGTTTCTGTAAGATTTCAGAGATAACCTCTACATGTGTGGATTTAAGTGTTTGATGTATACTATGTGTATGAGTAGTGGTACTATGAGCATATGTGCTGGGTGAGTTGACAACCTTCTCTCTATTGCTGTTTTGAGTGAGAGAGAGCATGGATTATAGATTCTTGATGTAAATACATATCTCGCACTCTGTACTAGAGTGTGTCATTAGTAGAGGGTTGTCTGTGTACATGAGGCAATTGTTATACTGCCTGTTGAGACCCAAGTCAATAAGGCTGGTGGGAGAAACAAGGATAGTCCAGTTGTCCATAATGCTAGGTTGAAGACTGTTGGCACTGGGGTGGCTATTCAGAATCTATCAAGGAGGAGCACAGTGGATGAATATTGCTGCCTGGGTTTTAAGGAAAATTTTTTGAATTTAACTGTCTGGCTTTGGAGCACAACTGCTCAGCAGTGTGCAGTGCTGCACGATGCGCAAACAAGCAGAAACCTGGTCAAAAGCAGGGCCTAAATACAGAAGCTAAGAACTTGAAAAAAACTTTAAAAATATTCAAAAGGACCAGTGAGGATGCTTATTCTAAGCCCTAGACCAGCCTCCCTTTACCAGACAGGTCCCAATCAGCACAATTCTCTCACAAATGTGTAGATAGACCCCTTCTTATTTAAGATGGCCTGGCAAACGTGCTCAAAACAAACAAAATACTGCAAACAGTTCCAGAAGGAGCAAGCCTGTATCTGGACTATGCTACAGCTACTAGCTACCCTAGTTTTAGTGGGAAAACCCTTAAAAATGTTTAAAACAGCAGACAAATAGCAGTGATGCACTAAAAAATGTTTAAAAGAGCAGAAAATCAGCAAGGAGTCTCTAAAGAATGTTTTAAAAAGTTAACAGATCAGTTATTTAACCACTGCTTGGTGGGGTGGGAAAACCAGAACAAGCAGAACAGATAGCTTAAAAACAAAGAAAAATACCAGTAAATACTTAACAGTGAAACTAACAAAAAAGCTTTGTAAACAGCAAAAACAGTGAAAGCAGCAATACTTGTCCTATTAAAGCAAAGATTTTACAAAGCATTAAAACAATCAGAAACTGAGTGGACCATGTAAAAAGAAAAACAGACCATACGGCAAAGATGCTTTATGTCAGGATTCCTGTGCATGGACTTGCATAAATGGTTGCTATAATAGTGCAGATCTTTGTACTGTGCACCATGAGCAGTTTCCAATATTTAAAAATAACAGTTTGGACTGTGGACAGGAGGTGAAGGAGGCCATTTTTTAACACTCCTATCCAGTCCTGAAGTTAGAGACAGGATGCCTAGGATCCAAACTTTAGATATTTTTTTGGAGTATAAGCTTCCTTAATGCACACATAGTGGCAATATACACTCTTTCTGATATTCTTACCACCATGGGACATGTACAAATAGTCTGCCTGTGCCTTATTACACTTCCAGCACATCTTATTTCCACCATGGCATCTTTTCTCATCCATAGGTATAAGGTGCCAGCAATGCATCTTTTGAAAATGGGTAAAGTACAAAGGATGAAACATACACCAGTTCTTAGACATAAGTAAATATGTTGTTCATTCTTAAATTATTATCTGTGTGGCCAACATACTATCCTATTTCAATTTATCTTCATCAAAAATTCAGGGGATATAATTAATTATCCAGTGCTTTATATAAAGTGGAAAGTAGTCCAACTCTGTATCTCAGCGGGCCCCAATTTACTACCTTTTCTAATACTGCAATTTTCAAACTATTAGGCCCATATGCCCTAACTACAAATACTGCCACCATTTAAGTGTGTTTCCTCTGTCCTGATTACTGCAGTCCATGAAACCTGGAAGGTTTTTCCCATAACCTGGTCCAGTGAAAACATGATGACAGGACAGCATCTGCCTAGTTATTCCAAAAACTTGTTTTATTCATTTTATTGTCTTTTCATTTCCCCAAATACATCTTAATCCATTAATCTGATCCCATAATAGACCATCCTTAAGCAGTAGCTTGACCATTTGATCTTCCATACCTGCTGGATCCCAGCCTCTCCTTTCTCTTATTGAAACATTGGTATGCTGCAAATATTTCATGGTTATTTCTGGTAACAGCCATAATATTTGAGGGTTGTTTTTGGTAACAGCCATAATGGTCTTGGTTGCGTTCTGGCCTGTATGAAATGAGCAAGATCTGCATGCCAGGCTTATCTTTTCAAGTGTGATATTCCAAGTCCCCTTATTCTTTTGAAGTCATGAGCTTCTTTCCTGGCCAACCAGTTGTGCTTCTTGTGCCATATAGAATTTATCAGAAACCATTGTAATTTTAATGTTAGGCTATTTGCCGAGATTGTCAGGACACAATCTGGCAAGGAACAGAAATTTTGGTAGTATGACTGTATAAATGTTCACAACTTTGTCTAGTAAGGGAAGTTTTAATTTTTACCGTGAGTTAATTTTATTCTGACAAAAGGTTGCCACCTGCATAAGATTTGTATCCACTATTTTGATGACAGGACAGTGAGATTGTAATCCCCAATTAAATATGCATTGTGCCATTCCTAATATCCTCTTCCTTGATATCACTGTAGAGGTCCTGGCACTTGTTGTTTAGCAAAAAAAGGATTGTTTTGTCTAAGCTAACTAAGAGTTCCAAGAGTTTTCCAATGTCTTGGAATACTAAGAAAATCTCATGTGAAATGTTGCAGGGATTTATCAGAATGCACATTCATCTGCAAACCATGCATTTGTTTGCCGCGCACCTCCCTGAAGCTGAATTCCTCAGTGAGGATATTTTTGCTTGCCCAAAAGACTAATAGCTCCAACCATTAGGATAAATAAAAACAGGCATAGACAACAGCCCTGCCTTGCTTCCCTGTATAGCCTAAAGGGTTTAGAGCATATATTGTTTGCACTCAACTGGGCCTGGGGTTCAGCATACAGCAGGTGCCATCAACATAAGAAACTTCCCTGTATGCTGAATCTGCCCATTTGATCTGACCCAAGCTTCCTCAGTTGATGTAGGATGAGGAATAATCTAAGAAGCCCAGGGACCCATGCTGATTTGGGATGAAGCTCAGGTGGGTATCTATCACCAGGAGATGTATAATATTCCCCAGTCAGGGAGCTAACACTGTGGTCTGTATCTTGGTCTCCACTGGCATCAAAGATATTGGTCTGTATCTTTGAGGAATAGGGGAATACAACAGGCCTTTCCCTTCCTTGCGGAAAGTAATAATATTCACAGTCCTAGCATGGCATGGTATCCTACTTCCTGGCTCAGATTAAACATGTCCTGTAGGGCCTGTGGTATGCCAGATCCCAAAGCTTTGTAACATCTCATAACAGACCATCTGGGCCTGGTGTCAAACCATTTTCTTGTTGGGAACTCCCCATTCAGTTGATATAGTTCACTATAATGTGCCTGCATAATCTCATTAATCCCCTGTGCTGTGTAAGATACATTTTCTCGTTTATCTTTTAGTTGCAATAATGCTCAGGCTTGCTTCTATTATATATTATTATGCTGCTTATATACCAAGAACTTTGTTGAATACACTTGGTTTGCTCAGTGCATTTTATCTGTCTCCCATATACTTTGCCACTTGGCATAGTCTGTATTTTTCTCCTGAACTTCCAAACAACAGATTTCTTTAAAAAGTTTATCCCTGCATTTTGTCCATCTACAATCCCTAATTAACTTGGCAAGTCTTCTATCCAGCTGTTTGATTTTTAATTCAAAGCTATCTCTATATTCACTTTTCAAGTGCTGTTCATACACCACAAGGCTTTATTTAATGGTATCCCAGCCATCCCACTTGCCTTGTACATCACTGTTAGCCCACAACTGGGCCAACCAGTCCCTTAAGTTAGCAAGCCTTTCTGGGCTCCTTAGCAGTAGTGGATCTAGTCTTATTTACTTAGCTACTGGAAGCCAACTACAATTTTCATAGTCTACAATTACCAGACAGCGGTAAAAAAAGACTGTAGGAACAATCTCTCAAACTGTACTGTTGTCTAGTAAGCGATGACTGAATAAGAAAAAGTGCTCCTACAGCGAATCCCTGGTGAGGGTTATAATATGTATAAGTCACCTCCCCTGTATGCTGCCATATATTGGCCGAGTGAAATTCTGTATAGTGGGGGAGGTGGGCACTCTGAACAAGCATACAAATGTAAGTGTACACAGTGCAGTTCCATTAATATGGAAGAAATAGGCACAATCATACCTACTATACAAAAATGGAGAAAACACAGTAGACACAATTAAAACAAAGCAAGCGTGGTATATCTCTCTTGTTGTGAATCATGTGAGGCTTTCTATACTGGTAAACTGTTATTGCTTTAAAACAGGGAATACATCATCATATGTACTGTGTTAAAAGGATTGATTTAGCCAACACCCTAGCTAAGCATGCAGTGCAGTGGTTACATTTTAAACATTTTTGATTTTAGAAAAGGTGGACATTTGTCAGAGGACTGAAGAACTCTTTTAGAAATGAGAGAGTTGCACTGGCAGCTAATGACCAATGCCACTATAATTCATGGACTAAATGAGTGTGTCAGCATTAACTGTGCCTGCACGATTAGAGCTAGTAAGTTAGGAAACCTTTTGTCAACAAGGTTTTTCTTTTGACATTTTAGGATGGTTTATACAAATTTGTATCATGAGTTGTTACTCTTTCAGTCTAAGCTCTTAGGGTTTTTGCATTTTGTAGTTGTATGTTTGTCAAAGGAAAAAACTTCAAAGACCAATTCACGTTAGGTTCAGGTATGGCACCTTTTATTACTTGCAGCAAGGAGACAAAAACATGCACATACAGGATTTTTCCTAACTACTAACAGGAAGTATGCTCTTCTTATACTGTTCTGTTTGACTTGCTTTTTCCACAGCTGCAGTTTATTTTTGTTTACCTTATATCCTTCAGCGGCTAAAAATCGTAATAGCGCTATGGTATCTTCTTTGCAATCTTGCTGGGTGGGGGCTGCCAGCAGGATGTCATCAACATAAAGTAAAATCTGACTGCCTCTTGGTGGGGTAAATCCCGCCAAGTTGCTTGCCATTTCTTGTGAGAATATTGTCGGACTTTCACAATATCCCTGTGGTAGTCGCGTATATGTATACCTTTTCCCCTGAAATGTGAATGCAAACCAATACTGGCTGTCTGGGTGTATCGGTATCGAAAAGAACGCATTGCTGATGTCTACCACAGAAAAATATTTCTGTTGAGGTTTTAAATCATTCAACAGGGTGTGTGGGTCTGGCACTGTAGATGCCCTTGGTATTACTGCGTCATTTACAGCTTGTAAATCTTGGACCATACGCCATTCTCCATTTGCTTTCTTAACAGGAAATAAGGGTGTGTTACATGGTGAATCAGGAGATTCCACCAGCACCCCTTCCTTAAGTAAAGCTGCTATAATAGGTTTGATTCCTACCTCTGCATCTTTTCTTAAGGGATACTGTCTTTTCTGTGGTCTAAATGCTGATTTTGGTGTGATAGTAACTGGTCCCGCTGTACGAATAAGTCCTACATCTGACTTTCCTGTTGACCAGAGTCTCTCTGGTATATTTTGTAAGGCATTCTCTTCCTCCTTTAATAGGAGTGTCAATCAGCTGTCCTCGCTAGACTGTAAATGTAAGGCTGAGTGGGTCCGAGTTATCCAATTCAACTTCTGTATTTGTATTCCCTGTTCTGACAGTTCTAACTCTGTCTGTTTCTCCCATCTCCTGACTTTTTCTCCTAGGTCTGCCCATTCTATGTTTTTGTCCTTGGTTAAGCTAACATGTGGTAATCAATTAGATTTATAAAGTGCAAAGAACTCCTGGGGCAATGAACAGCTGGCTACACTGTTCCCTTCCATGTCCCAGTACAGATTACGTAATATCAATCTGTTTGCACGATTTTTAAACAATTCTTGCTCATATTCTTTATCAGGTCCTGGTGTGTTACAGTAATACAGAGTACAGTGCAACAGGTGCTGTTTGTCAATGTCAAGGGAGCGGAACTTACTGATGGCTATATTCATTAATTCTTCGGTCACAGTCCCTGGACCAGTCGTAACCAAGTCTTGACTGAACCAATAAAACACTTCACCCTTCGATTGCACTGCAAAGGTATCAATTTGTCGCTGTGCTTCCATACCCTGTATGGTCGGAACTACTGCTATACCAAATAGCTGCATAAGGTCTCTGCCCAAGAGGTTTACTGGGCATTTTGCAGAAACAACAATTTTGCTTTTCTGGGTCAATCCTGAAGCAGGATCAGTTATTGGGATGCCAGGGGAGAGTGGCTCCTGGTACAGCTGTCCTTTAGCTGCTTTTACTAGTATATAATCAGGTGACTCTGAATTTTCTGGCAGTTTGGAGGGATGTATCAGGGTTCATGATGCCCCTGAGTCACACAAAAATTTAACCTCACTCCCTTCTACCAAGAGTGTAACTTCTGGTTTTGTGTCTGCTAAATAGAGCTCTAAGCTCAATAAAGCTAAATCGAATATTTCATTTTCTTCACTATCCGTAACTTCCTGCACTTCCTCTATTTCTTCTGTCACATCCTCTACTCCTTCTATCACATTCTCATTTGCCCTTTCTTCGCTATCCCCTTTTAGTGATTCCTGACTATCATATAGTCAGTCCTCACCCTCCTTATCTTCCGTGGTTGCCTTCTTGTTTTTCTTGCAATCCCTTGCCAAGTGTCCCTTTTTACTGCATTTAAAGCATTCTCCCCTTTTCTTTTGCCCTTCAAAGTCTTCTGATCGCTGATCAGATTGTTTGTTTCCCTGGGCATTTTTTTCTTGCCCTTTTTCCCAGACTGTACTACATAAACTTCTGCTCCATCTTCTACAGAAAATACTTGGGCTTTCTTTTTCTTTTTGCTATTAAAATGCCTTTCGGCATGCCTAGCATATTCAAGTAATGACTGTAACCTGTTTGTACGATGATCTACCATGTGTTTTGTAATAAAACTGCTTATGGGTGCAATATTGCCTTTCAAAAATGCATTCTTTAACTGCTGTTCATATGGGGAATCTTGTGTCTGATCTTCAGGAACCTGCATTCCACAGTGGTTATTAAAACATTCTAATAGTCTGGCATAATATCTGTCAACAGTTTCACCTTCTTGTTGGATGCATTGATTAATGCAAGTCCAGTCTGCCCTAGGTTTCCATTTCTCAGAGATGCGGTCTGTAAGACCTTTAACTCTGTTGTCTAGCTCTGCGCTGCTATGTGGGAGGGGTCTGTGTGCAGCGTCACGGGAATTCCAGTTGCCACTAATCATGTGCCAATCTGGTCCCACAATTTGTCT
Organism: Protopterus annectens; assembly: GCF_019279795.1. Lineage (NCBI taxonomy): Eukaryota > Metazoa > Chordata > Ceratodontiformes > Protopteridae > Protopterus > Protopterus annectens. The sequence continues at coordinate 996,848,881 of NC_056732.1, read as the reverse complement.
AACTACTTTTTCTACCTCTTCTCCATTTAAATTATAACTTAACCTCATTCCTTGTAAATCTTGTGAGAACTTTCTAAAATTAACTTTTGGATGGGGAATTCCCTCAGTGGCTTTCCGGATATCTTCCGGAGTCCAGGGTCTATACACTAGAAGAGTTGGGTCCTGGCCTTCCTGTCCTGCCTGAGGATTAGGTACTTCTATGAGTGGACATATTTCTTCTTCACCCATAGACTGTGAATTCTTAACCATTTGATACAACTCAATGTCTCCTTTCGAGTTACCTGCCTGTGTTCGAGACCTGGTCCCAATGGGATTTCTAATAAAGGGTTTTGCTTTTGTAATGTCTCTATTTTCAGTGACAGCAGGGTATAATGGGGGTGGACTAACCTGTTCACTTGCTTCATATTCTGGTAAATGAGGCGGAGGGGCCGATGCTATTACTAAGTTATTGTCCTCCTTATCTAAAAACATCACTTTTGAATTATTATTTTTTTTTTCCCTACGGTTTACCTCCTCAATCCACCTGTGTGTCTGAGGAATTCCTAATTGGCGTTGCTTTTTTACCCGCCCTTTGGAATCGGTCTTGAGCTGTTTGACAAGTTTGATAAGTGAGGATTTTTCTAATTTTCCATCGAATTCATACTTATTAACCCATTTTGAATAGTATTTAATATTATCAGCGCGCTGCGACTGCATGTATTTTGCGTCTTCGGTTAACGGCGGATTTTGGGGTCTTTTTGTACAATTATTACCCATTTTGTTCTACCCTTTTAATCGTTACACAACTTCTCTTATTTTTTTAATGTGGTACCACGGATTTTGTTATAGTCTCTTCAGAATGACTACCAACTATTCTGTTTTCCCTGATCTATGACAAGACAGTAATCTTTTCTATCCCTGACTTGTAAAAACACAGTCTTGACAAAAACAATACAAATCTAGTCCCTGATCTAAAACAGAAAAAAGAAGATTCACCTTACCTGAGCCTTCGTGATTGATCACCTGGTTCGTGAAAACCCGTCCTTCAGTCGCAGATCAGAAAGTGGCTGGCCTCTTTTGTATGACAATTCAGTCGGACGGCTTTTCAAATAAGAAGAACCGATGTGGTTTCTTCCCCGTACGGTTTCAAGCCACCTGGCCCGTCTGATCCAAGGCGAAGTGAGGGTTTCCGGTCCGAAGGATCAATCTGTCAAAGGAAAAAAAGACCAATTCATGTTAGGTTCAGGTATGGCACCTTTTATTACTTGCAGCAAGGAGACAAAAACATGCACATACAGGATTTTGCGTAACTACTAACAGGAAGTATGCTCTTCTTATACTGTTCTACAAAACATTGCTTTCTATAGTTGACGTAATTAAACACAACTTTCTGTATTGTTCTACAGCAGATGTTACTCAGATTTTCTGCTGACATGACTGGATTTATGAAAAACATTTGAGAAAAACAACCTGACCTTGGGGGCTTTAGCCCTCTACAAGCTTCTATTGTGTAGTTCTAATACATGTGTTACATTTCAAGGTACTTTTCTAGCTTAGACACAAGTAAACGCTGACTGCAGTTCATATATTTTCAAGCAGTCTTTGTTCTTATTATCAATAGCTTCTGCAGCTGTGTATTTTCTCACAGCACAAGCAGAACTCCTTGTCTAAATCTCATAACATTAATACAATTGATACATCTATTTATTATTTTCCTGACACAAGCAGAAATTATCTGCTTCCCTGTAAATTTCTAGAGCATAAGCAAAGATTATAACTGCGCATATTTCATGACAATACAAGATTGGAAAGCTTCTGCAGTTTGTACAGATTTATGCAGTGTGAAATAGAATAAATGTGTTAACCCTTTTCAAACCTTAAATGCACTAAGCATATTACTAATACATACACTAATACATATTTTTCTAACAACTTTTAAGATTTTGGTGAATTGATTGTAAACTGAAAAGAAGTGGTGAATGAGTTCCTGCAGGTTCTAATGTCTAGATTAGATGGAAGCACTAAACCTGTGTACTTGTTTTTTTTAAATTAGAGTCCTTTTGCTGAAAAAAAAACTCTTGCTGTTTATTCCTATGATACTGCTCTGCATTTCCTGCTAAAGATATATATCTATCTATATATATGTATATATATCTATATATATATATATATATATATATACACATATATATATATATATATATATATATATATATATATATATATATATATATATATATATATATATATATATATATATATATATATATATATATATATATATATATATAGGATTAGTGATGTCAGCATGAGCAACCATATTATATCATTGCAACAAACCAAATAAAACATCCAAATAACAAACTGCCACCACAGCAAATAAGTTTAACTAACCTAGTGTAATAGGTTCATAGGATGATGCTAGGCTATTGGCCTGGAGACCCTTGTAAGCCTAGCGAAGAATTTTGCCAATGTTCCCACAAAGTCAGCACATGTTTCCCCTGTCCATCAAGGACACAGGTGGGATCCCAGGGGTGTATTTTTGGTTTCGCAGCCAGTCGTCCAGGTTCCTCTTAAAGAGGGCTAGAGAGGTACTCTGCTTGCCATGAAGGAGGTGTCTCTTCCACAGATGGGGGAGTCTTCTGGGCACAAATCTATCCCGCCAACAAGTTTTATTAATGTCATAGACCAGGTCAAGGCCTTGTGTGCTGGTTGCATGAGTGGAGTTTGACATGCATATGTAGCAACTCCATCAAGGCTGGATCTGAGATGGCCTTGCATGCCAGACACAGGTCACCTCTGAGCAGTCTGTATGAGACTGAGTAGACGGACAGGGCTTTTAGTCTATCTGTATAGGATAGGTGCTTGAGACCCTGGATTATCCTGGTCAGGAACCTCTGTGGTCTCTCCAGCTGCTGCATGTGCTTGGCAAGGTACATGCCGAAGGGGGCATTGTACACGATAATGGGTCTGATAAGGGAGGAGTACAAGGATGTTATGACCTCCTCCTTCCTGGATGAAATACTCTTACTTATGAGGTGGGCCATTTAGAAAGCCTTCTATACAACGGAATCAACATGGTGGTCAAAAGTCAGATTGCTATCAACCTGAGTGCCCAAGTCCTTCACAACTGATTGTGTGCTTAGTACGTGGTTATTAATGTGATAATTATTGGGTGGGCCATTTTCTCCAAAGGGGATAATAATGCATTTCTTGGCATTCAGTTTGAGGCCTTGCTTCTGACACCAGTCATTACTTTGAGTAAGGCCCTTTTGGAGGATGTTCACATCACTAGATTAATTTAAGACAGTGCCCAGCTTGCAGTCATCTGCAAACTTGGTCAGCCACAGACCACTGGTTTTGACTTGCACCTCAGAAAAATGTATCCCAAATAGTTAAGGCCCCAAGACTGATCCTTGGGGTGCACCACTCATTAAAGATCTACTCCTAGGGGCAGCTTCTCCTATTTTGACTGAGTGGGTTCTATCAGCTACCCATCTGGTAACATACGGGTTGATGCCTAGCTGGGAGAGTTTATCTATTATGCTTGAGTGGAGAATAGTGTCAAAGACTTTGGCCAGGTCAAAGCAGATGGTTTGCACTGTCTTCCCCTCGTCCATGGCTTTGGTGACTGTTTCAAAGAAGTTGGTCAAGTTTAACAGGCATGATCTCCCTTTGATAAAAACAAACTCTGTAGGGCCAAGTGTTTGGCAGTTGCCAATGTCCTTGTTTGTAAGGTCCGTGATTATATGTTCCATGGCCTTGCAGATCAGGCTAGTTAGGCTGATGGGCCTATAATTGCCTGGGTCAATGAATGATCCACCTTTGTGTAGAGGGATGACAGTGGCTGTCCTCCATTTGGCTGGGACAAAGCTGGTGCTCAGGCTTTGGTTGAATAGGGTGCCTAATGGAGCTGAGAGCGCATGCCTGCGTTCATGTAGGATACAGCCAGGGATGCTATTGGGTCCCATGGAGACTATATTTTTTGCCTTTGAGAGGGCATTAAAGACCTACTCCATGGTGATGACGGGAGTTGTACAGGTGCTGGGTATGTCCTGGTTTACTGATGGGGGGACAGAGATTAGTGCTAGTTCCAACTGAATGGATGTGGTGGCTGTGAAGCTATAGCTTTGGAAAAGTTTTTTTGTTTGACCTTGATGGGGGGTGGGGATAATAATACAGAACACTACTTAGCATTTTCTCCTCTTGCACCTTCACTCTCATTTCATATTCTTAAATGCAATTAGAAAGTGAAAATGACATTTTGCTTAATTATAACAATTATTCCCTATATACAGTACCTTTGCAGAATATCTAGAAGTTACTAAAACTATCATTGTAACTCTCCTACATTAAAATCAAACATGTACTGCAGACAGCATTTTTGAAAGCTCTCAGCAATCTCCAACACCCCCCTGACTTAACCACAGTAAATATGATCTAGTGCAGTGGTCTCCAACCTTTTTTGCACCAAGGACCGGTATCAGTGTAAGACAATTTTCTATGGACCGGCCAGCATGCAGCGTGCATAATAAAATGCATATTTATTTATTTATTTGACATTTGTTTAATGAGGCTGCCGACTGGACTAGAAGACCTGGGGAGAAAAGCTCAAAAGTACAATAAAAAGGCACTTACCAAAATAAAAGTGTACAATCTGCTTAACAGCATAACATTGATCTACTATGGTTGAAAGGTAAGCAAACCTAATGGCAACCTTATTAACTTTAAGTTTATAAGAGCAATATTTAAAATCTGTCTCTATTGTTTGGCTCTGCCTAGCTTACCTCTCAACTGTATGGATTTTTGCAGAATGTCCTAACTTTTGCCTCATATTTTTGGTCTTTTTCTCATAAAATTCTTGTTTTCTGGCAAATCACTGGCAGATCATTGAGGATAAAGTCAGAAAATAATGACAGTTGAGTTTCATACTTCATACCCTTCAGAAAATTCATACTAATGCAAAACCTGCATTTCTATCAGCTTTCTAAGTTTGTGAGAGCAGTACTTAAAAGTGTCCCAATTTTGTGCCTTTGTACCCCCACTATATTTGGCTTTGTCCTGATTTCTTGATCTAAAAGGGTGAGAGGTATGTGTCCAGTGGTATGGTCCACACTTACACAGACCTCATTGTTGCTGCTGCCAGGGATCACTCTCACTCTTCACTCTCTCTCCCTGTCTCAATTACACACACACACACACACACACACACACACACACACACACACACACACACACACACACACACAGTCACTGTCTCATTCATACCTGCATTCACTCACACATTGCTCTCACTGTCTGTCACACCCACACTCCACACACCCACTTACGCATTCATTCATACATCGCTCTTACTCTCCCGATCTCACACCCACATGCCACACATCCAGTTACGCATTCATTCATACATCCCTCTCACTCTTCCAATCTCCCACATACACACACAGCCACTTTCTCATTCATACCTGCATTAACTCACACATCGCTCTCACTCTCCCAGTCTCTCACACACACACATACACACACACACACACACACACACACACACACACACACACACACACACACACACACACACACACACACACAAACACAGCAACTTCTTCATTCATACCTGCATTAACTCATACATCGCTCTCACTCTCCCAGTCTCTCACACACACACACACACACACACACACACACACACACACACACACACACACACACACACACACACACACACACACACACACACACACACACACACACACACATACACTTCTTCATTCATTCCTGCATTCATTCATACATCCCTCTCACTCTTCCACTCTCACATATACACACACAGTCACTTCCTCATTCATACCTGCATTCATTCACACATTCATTCACACATTGCTCTCACTCTCCCGAACTCACACATACACACACACAGCCACTTCCTCATTCATGCCTGCATTCACTCACACATCGCTCTCACTCTTCCAATCACACACACACACACACACACACACACACACACACACACACACACACACACACACACTTCTTCATTCATACCTGTATTCATTCACACAAACACACAGCCACTTTCTCATTCATACCTGCATTAACTCACACATCGCTTTCACTCTCCCAATCTCTCACACACACACACACACACACACACACACACACACACACACACACACACACACACACACACACACACACACACATGCACTTCTTCATTCATTCCTGCATTCATTCATACATCCCTCTCACTCTTCCACTCTCACATATACACACACAGTCACTTCCTCATTCATACCTGCATTCATTCACACATTCATTCACACATTGCTCTCACTCTCCCGAACTCACACATACACACACACAGCCACTTCCTCATTCATGCCTGCATTCACTCACACATCGCTCTCACTCTTCCAATCACACACACACACACACACACACACACACACACACACACACACACACACACACACACACAGACACTTCTTCATTCATTCCTGCATTCATTCACACATCACTCTCACTCTCCCGATCTCTCACACACACACACACACACACACACACACACACACACACACACACACACACACACACACAGACTCTTTTGCTTTCATGCACACATTCACTCACACCCGCAGACAGACTCATACACTCTCATACAGGCATTCACTTATCTGACAGCCTGGTTCCAAGTGCTCCAGGGCCCGGTACCGGTCCACGGCCTGATGGCTGGGGACCGCTGATCAGGTGAATGTGGAACTGATAACACCCTCAGGAACTATACTATTCAATAGTAGAACTGTTACATTTCTGTAGCAGTGTAAAACATTACAAAGCACCTCAGCAACCCAGGCACATTACAATCATTTTTGAATATGCTATTATACAATTGTCACTTGCATAACTTCACAACAAACTACTAAGTGTGATAGATAAGATCACTTAATGTAGCCTTGGTAAAATAGTACTTTACTATAAAAATAATTCAGGTAATACTGTATATATATTTCTACATCTACATACATACCTACTAATTTAATATACATTCATACACAGAAACATATACATGCAGTTATTTTATAATACAGACACACATAATATAAACATAGTATCATACGTGCACAAACACTTGCACGCACACACGTGCACACACGCACACACACACACACACACACACACACACACACACACACACACACACACACACACACACACACACACACACACACACACACACACACACACACACACACACACACACACACACACACACACACACACACACACACACACACACACACACACACACACACACGTGTATTGTGATACGCAGTAGATAGTGTTGTTGCCTCACAGCAACAGGTTCCCCAATTCAATTCTCAGCTAGCGTGCCTTCTGTGTGGTGTCTGCATGTCCTCCATGTGTTCATGTGGGTTTTCTCCTAGTGCTCCGGTTTCCTCCCACATTCCAAAGACATGTAATAAATGGATTGAACACTCTAAATTGGCGATATGTGTGAGTTTGCAAGCAAGTGTGTGGTGTTGAAAAAATACTATGGCAGGGCTAGCCATCTGCCACTGTAAACCTTGACTCTAAATGATTGCCACTGTTGAAGTGACACCCCAACCCCATGTGCAAAAATGGGAAAAGGGGTTATGGATGGATGCATGCACATATACATAAATTCATACAGACACATGGGTGTATGCATGTGTGTGTGCCCTTATGTAAGTACATATATATGTTGTGTGTGTATGTATAACAAAAATGAATGAAACTGACAAGTGACGTCACCAACAAAAGAGGTGGGGACTACTCACTATGTGTGCACCAAAAGATAACCTTCAAACATGCAAGTTAAAACATTGTTTTTATACAGGGAGACAAACCCACCTACCCCATATCACATTCTCCTGATAATTTTATATTCTACCTCTGAGACTGTACAATACTGAGGAAATGGCATATTCCATACCTCTTAACCTCTTACTGCAAGAAATCTGGACAAGCCTGTCAAAATGGGGGGGGGGATGTGCCAAAAATAGGGATATATTTTAAATATTGCTCTTATAAACTTAGAAAGTTGCTTGAGTAACAGGTTTTATTTTAGCATATATTTTCTGACTGATATGAGGTCTGAAACTGAAATGTATATCATTGTTTACTGACATAAATCCTAAAAATCATCCCAGTGATTTGCTAGAAAAATACAGATTTTATGAGAAACAGATCAAAAATATGAGCCAAAAATCTGGACATTCTGTTCAAATCTGGGCAGTTGAGAGGTATGTGTTGATATTCCCCAGCCCCAGTAATGTAGCAGTCTGTCACATCTTTTGACCATCTGTTAAGTCGGACAAATCGTGTCAGCTAAACAGATGTTGACTTAAATGACAGTTCACTTAATTCTTGGAACTATAATTGGCTAAACTTAACCCCCAATGGTCATTAGCCTAGTAATCACCTTTGAACCAGTGCACTTAAAAAGAGTGAATATGTATGTGACTGAAAAAAAAAATGTATTTATTTATTTGACATTTGCTTACTGGGAAGGTCCGACTGGGTCAAAATGAACCCATTTTCAGTGGAGGCCCAAGGAGAAAACTCCAGATTGCATTCAAATAAGTATAAGTTGGGTATAAAATAGAGTGAATGCGCAAATGAATGAATTGTGGAATAACTTAATGCTCATTTCTATACTGTAGATAAGCAAGAATGTGCAGGAAAATGAATGTTTGAAAAGCTTAAATTGTTAAGTGTGTATGTGTATGTGCTTGAGGCATATGGTCATATTAAGTGTTAGGTAAGGGGAATGACTTACTATTTTGAATGTTTGGTGTTGTGTTCTGTGTCCTTTTGTCTTGTGTTGTGTTACTGTTAGTTTCATAGTTTCATAGTTTAGTACTAGGCTATCTGTCCTGGGGCATTTGCAAGCCTAGCCCTAGAGATGTGGCTTTCGCCACCCCATGTAGTGGTACTAAGGTGTATAGAATAAATTTAGAATACAGTGCCTTTGTCTAGTAGTGACACATTGAAGACCCCCTTACTTATTAAAATTAGTTTACTGTACCTCTGTCAAGTAGCGACACAGGGGTGACCCCCGGGGTAAACCTACGATCTCCCATCCACTCGTCAAGATTTCTCCTGAAGAGAGTCAGTGAGGGGCTCTGCCTAACATGAACTGGGATTTTGTTCCAGAGTATGGGAAGCCTCTGAGTTATGAATCTGTCCCTCCAGCATGTTCTATTCATGTTTGTACTGAGGTTTAAATCTTTGGCGCTCGTGGTTCTTATGGATTTGGATTTTTTGAGGTGGAGCATGTCCATCAATTCCTGGTTGGACATGGCCTTGTACGTCAGGCACAGATCACCTCTGAGTAGGCGGTATGCTACTGAATAGAGCTGGAGTTTCTTTAGCCTGGTAGCATATGACATATGTTGGAGACCCTTGATCCTCTTGGTGAGGTACTTCTGGGATCTCTCCAGCTGTTGTAAGTGCCGGGTGAGGTACATACCAAATTGGGCATTGTACTCAATCATGGGCCTGATAAGGGAGGAGTACAGGGGCACGATGACCTCCTTTGATCTGGATGTGAACCCCTTCATGATAAGGTGGGCAAGATAGAAAGTCTTTCTAACCACTTTGGCAACGTGGGTGTCAAATAAGAGGTCACTATCAACTTGGGTCCCCAGGTCTCTGATTACTTTTTCGGTACTCAGTGGGTTACTGTCTATGTGATAATTTGTGGGTACTTTGTTTTCCCAAAGGGATGACTATACATTTCTTGGCATTCAGTTTAAGGCCATGATTCCGGCACCAGTTGTCCATTTCGGTGAGGCCTTTCTGTAGGATGTATGTGTCAGCTGGTGTATCGACTATGGCGCCTAGTTTGCAGTCATCTGCAAACTTTGTCAGCCACAACCCACCCATGTTTGCTTTCACATCTGAGAAGTAAATGCCGAACAAGAGGGGTCCCAGGACAGAGCCCTGTGGGACACCACTTGTGACTGGCTTTGAGTCTGACATGGCTCCCGCAATCTTGACCTTATGGGTTCTGTTCTTTAACCAGTTTGCAACCCATCTTGTGACATATGGATTTACATTTAAGCTGTTTAGCTTATCTATGATCCCCAAGTGGGGTATTGTGTCGAAGGCTTTAGCCAAGTCCAGGTAGGCTGTATGAACTGCCTTGCCCTCATCAATGGCTCTAGTGACTGTTTCGAAAAAGTCAACCAGGTTCAAAAGGCAGGATCTGCCCTTTACAAAGCCGAACTGGGTGGGATCAAGTGTCTGTAGGTCCCCAGTGTCGTTGTTTATGAGTTCCATAATAATTCTTTCCATAGCTTTGCAAACCAGGCTGGTCAAGCTTATGGGGCGGTAGTTCCCAGGGTCTGTAGTGGAGCCTCCCTTGTGGAGTGGGACCACTGTTGCTGTATGCCAGTGTTCAGGTACATATCCTGTAGTAAGGCTAAGGTTAAATAACATTTTTATATGCGGGTTTAGCTCCTCTTGGAGTTCACGTATTACGTAGCCGGGGATACCATCAGGTCCCACAGATGCTGTGTCTTTTGCTTTGCTGAGGGCGGTTCTCACCTGGACATCAGAGATGACAGGGAGGTTACATTCAGCTGGGATGAGTATTTCTTCTTTTGGAGGTGAGGGAGGGGAGAAATTTGCACTGAACCTGTCTGCCAGAATGTTGGCAATATCTGTGGGTTCGGTAAATTTTTTGTTGTCGTGTACTAACTCTGAGCATATCTGAGGGTTTCCGCCCAGGTTTCTAACATAACTGAAGAATGCCTTGTGGTTATCTTTAGTGTCCTTGGCGATTTTTCTCTCAAAGTTGGCCTTGGATGTTTTTATGAGAGAACGTAGCTTTCTACTAGTGCTGATCAGAGATGCCTACCCGTTATGGGATTTTGCTCTGTCTTGCAGTAGCTTCCTTCTTTTGTTATACAATTTGTTTATGGCTGGGGTCCACCAGACAGGGCGCTTTCCTTTGGTGGAGAGGGTCTTGCTTTTATTTGGGATTGCACGATCCATGCATTCTTGGAGATGTCCGTAGAAAGCATTTGTGTAGGATTCAGCATTGTGGGATGTGGTTTCCATTGAAAAGGAAGAGAAGGGTTTTTTAGTAATGTATTGTGTAGGGTTAGGGTTAGCATATATGAGTAAGGTGGTGCAGGTGGGTGAAACCACCTTTTTTTTTCAACTAGTCATCAATGTCTCAGATTGTATTTTATTAACATCTCTTTCAGAAGAATGTTCTGAGAATGCTGACAGCAGGTGTTCCTTCAGTTAGCACCCCTCCTTTCTAATGCTGTTTTTAGATGTTTTCCAGAAGCAGAGCACATTAGTGTAATGCTGCTTTTCTTGCTTCTGTAAGGCTAAATTAAATAAACCACATTAAACAGGACATTAGATAACTAAAACATGTTGTTGTAAAATGTCTGCCACTAGATAATTAAATAAATATGTGAAAGATATATAAAAGTCGATTGCCTCCATTCATATGATTTGTAGCGTCTACACTGTTTCTCTGAGATATCACGTATAAATTGTTTCTGCTATTTTTATCATGTCAGGAGTCATCAGCAAAAACAAGGCAATCCCTTCCAAATAAAAAAAGATATGCACCAAGATAAAGCTACAGGAGAGATGTTCATATTATTTAAGTAGGGCTAATTTTAAAGATATCTCTAGCAATTCTCACTCCTCTGATGTTTGCCTTTTTTTTTTTGTATGGTGAGATTTACAGATCTTTGGTAAAACAATGTCTTAAGCAGCATCTGATGTGCCAGATGAAACAAAGCTGCTGTCAGAAATAGAGCCAGCTTCAATTAAATCAGCAGTTTTCCTTGGAAAGGAATCTAGATCTGTGAGTTGAGGACTGCACTGATTGACAATGTCACTGACGTGAACTTGCTGACTTTGATTTTAGAAACAGCATACAGACACTATCTTTCAACATCAGAACTGTAGTGGGACAAAGAGAGTGCCAAGAACAATGTAAGAATGCATTCATATGCTGACACAGTACTAGCCAAGTACAAGGGTCTCTTGACAGATGTGGATTTTATAAAAACTGTACTAATTCTCAGATGTGTGTAAATTAAATACAGCCATATATTTCTACAGATGTGAATGCTGGGCAAGACACAATATGAATTCACGGTGCAGATCAGGGTAAAACACTCAGCAATCCTTATATAGAAAACTTTGTTTCTAAACTCAGCTTTCTGCTGTATAATGTAATTCAATACACATCCTCCTGAATAACTCACTTCTGTATACTTAACCATACCTACTCAGTTAGTACAAGCTTACTACAATTGTCTATCTCATTTCAATTGTAACATGCCTTCCTCTTTAAATACTCAAATATCTTATGCTAAAATTGTAACCTTTGAAGTACTGTAATGCCCTGTTTGTACTATTGCTGAATTTGAATGCTATAGACCTACATGCATAGACCTACCACGACAGCAAACCAAACACATAAACACACAAAAACATACTCGGAGGCTCTAAATAAAAATCTGCCTAAGCAGCAGAGACCTCCAAAGCAGACACCCAAGCAACCGCTACCCCAAAACAAAACACATGCAACACATAGCTGACAAAGCCAGTGTGCCGAACAGTCATAGCCCTTAAGGCTAAACAACACACCTGATACACTTGTAATAGGTGACTCTATCGTCAGGCACACTGACGTCTCGCTCACCAGACTGAACAAGGAGAAGGTCATGGTGAGCTGCCTGTCGGGCGCTAGGATCCACCACATAACACAAGCACTCAGGTCACTCCAAGGCAAGTACAAATATGACTCAGTCATTGTCCATGCTGGTGTGAATGATCTGAGACGTACCTCCCTGGACTACATGAAAAGAGACATAGAGGAGATCTCTGAGCATGTAGCCCAGGCTGGTATGACCCTGGCCTTGAGTAGCATCTTACTCTCACCAAGAATGATGCCACAATATGAAGACAAGATGATCAATTTCAACAATTGGCTTACGTATTGGTGTCATTCAAAGGGGATCCAATGCCTGTCAGCCTGGGATGACATGCCCGACAAGCCACGATGCTTCGCTAGGGACGGCTTGCACCTGTCACCATTGGGCTTTCAGATATTGGCAAAGGCTCTTGCTACCCCCATAGTGCCTTTTTTAGGCAAGGCTCAAAAGACAAACCCACCTCCATAGGTATCACAAGGGATATGAAACTAAGAGTAATGCTACTCAACGCCAGAAGTCTAAACCTCAAGATGCACTTTTCGAAACACTCCTTAGCATGGAGAACATCGATATCTGTGCAGTAACAGAAACCTGGTTCAGGGCTTCCAAGAGCACCCCAAAACTATCAGGTTATACCTCATACCATGCTTTTCGGCCCCAAAACTTGGACCGAACCACAAAAGGAAGGGGAGTATCAATATTCGTCAAAGATACCCACACCTCCAGGTTGGTGGCACAGCACGAAGCATCAGAGACTATCCATGTGCAACTAACAGTGGGTAAAACTGCATTCCAGTTTATAGCCTGCTACAGACCACCCTCCCAAACCCAGGAACCCCACTCGGCCTTCCTGAGAACACTGGAAAATATAAAGGTCTCTCCAAACACCATTATATTGGGCGACTTCAACTATCCAAACATAGACTGGGAGCATTACTTTAGCTCCAACACCCTAGCCCAAAGGTTCCTAGAATTTATAAACTCAAATGCTATGGAACAACTTGTTACCACTCCCACAAGAGGGGAAAACATACTGGACCTGGTCATCACCAACATGGGGACTCTATGCTCCAGACCAGAAGTGTATCCCTCACTGGTAAGATCAGACCATAAACTAATCTCACTGGATATTCACATCCCGACCCCACCCCCTGCCCAGAAAACCACAGTGAAAAACTTCTCTAAAGCAAACTTCACACTCCTCAAAACCGAGGTGGAATCCTTCAAAGCCCCCGGGCCTGTGGAAAATACGGCCCAGACCGCAGAATCCTTTATAAATGCATTCTATGAACACCTTCAGGAATGCATAGATCATGCAATCCCAAATAAAACCAAGACCCAATCCTCCAAAGGCAGACGTCCTGTCTGGTGGACCCCAGCCATAAAGAAACTATACAATAGAAGGAGGAAGCTACTACATGATAGAGCAGAATCCTAAAAAGGGAAGGCATCTCTGATCAGTATTAGCAAAAAACTACGGGCACTCATAAAATCGTCTAAGGCCAGCTTCGAGAGAAAAATTGCACAGGACACTAAGGATAATCAAAAGGCTTTCTTTAGTTATGTTAGGAACCTGGGTGGGAATTCCCAGATATGCTCAGAATTAGTCCAAAATGACAAAAAGTACACCAAACCCACAGACATTGCCAACATCCTAGCTGACAGGTTCAGCGCAAACTTCTCCCCCCCCACCAAAAGGGCAAATATCTATCCCAGCAGAGTGCTGCCCCCCTGACATCTCAGATGCTCAGATAAGAGCCGCCCTCTCCAAAGCAAAAAACACAGCATCAATGGGACCAGACGGTGTCCCGGGCTGCGTCCTACATGAACTCCAAGAAGAGCTAAACCCAAACATAAAACTACTGTTCAATCTCAGCCTTACTACAGGATATGTACCCAAAGAGTGGCATACAGCAACAGTGGTCCTTCTCCGCAAAGGTGGTGCCTCAACGGATCCTGGAAACTATTGCCCCATAAGCCTGACTAGCTTGGTCTGCAAAGCTATGGAAAGGATCATCATGGACCTCATAAATAAAGATATTGAGGACCTACAGACACTGGATCCTACCCAGTTTGGCTTTGTTAAGGGCAGATCCTGCCTCTTAAACCTGGTCGATTTCTTTGAAACAGTCACCAAGGCCATTGACGAGGGGAAGGTGGTCCACACAGCCTACCTGGACCTCGCAAAAGCCTTCGATACAATACCCCACTCGGGCATTATAGATAAGCTCACCAGCTTAAATATAAACCCCTATGTCACTAGATGGGTTGCAAACTGGCTCAAGGACAGAACCCACATGGTTATAATTGCTGGAGCCATGTCAGACTCCAAACCAGTTACAAGTGGCATCCCACAAGGCTCAGTTCTGGGACCTCTCTTGTTCGGTATATATTTCTCGGAGGTACAGGCCAACACGGAAGGACTGTGGCTGACCAAGTTCACAGATGACTGCAAACTGGGCACCATAATCGACTCTCCAGCTGACACAAGCATCCTCCAAAAGGACTTCATAGAAACAGACAACTGGTTTCAGAGCCATGGCCTCAAGCTAAACGCCAAAAAGTGTATAGTCATCCCCTTTGGCAAAAACAAAGTGCCCACAAATTACCACATAGGTGGTAATCCATTAAGTACAGAAGAAGTAATTAGGGACCTGGGGACCCAAGTTGATTGCAATCTCTCATTTGACAACCACGTGGCCAAAGTGGTTAGAAAAACATTTTATATAGCCCACCTAATCATGAAGGGATTCACATCTAGATCAGGGGAGGTAATCATGCCTCTTTACTCATCCCTCATCAGGCCCATAATTGAGTACAATGCCCCTTTTGGGATGTGCCTTACCAGACACCTGCAGCAATTGGAAAGACCC